>NC_092416.1:3418619-3631119 GCF_040894005.1 Engystomops pustulosus | reverse complement strand
GAGCTAAGCACATGAAGAAGACTAGAGAACTACAACCCCCAGGAGATCCCTGACCCTCAGCAAGTGCAGGCACAGAGGAACTAAGCGCATGAAGAAGACTAGAGAACTACTACCCCCAGGAGATCCCTGACCCTCAGCAAGTGCAGGCACAGAGGAGCTAAGCGCATGAAGAAGACTAGAGAACTACAACCCCCAGGAGATCCTGGACCCTCAACAAGTGCAGGAGGAGAGGAGCTAAGCACATGAAGAAGACTAGAGAACTACAATCCCCAGGAGATCCCTGACCCTCAGCAAGTGCAGGACCAGAGGAGCTAAGCACATGAAGAAGGCTACAGAACTACTACCCCCAGGAGATCCTGGACCCTCAACAATTGCAGGACCAGAGGAGCTAAGAACATGAAGAAGACTAGAGAACTACAACCCCCAGGAGATCCCTGACCCTCAGCAAGTGCAGGCACAGAGGAGCACATGAAGAAGACTAGAGAACTACAATCCCCAGGAGATCCCTGACCCTCAACAAGTGCAGGAGGAGAGGTAGTAAGAACTCGAAGACGACTAGAGAACTACAACCCCCAGGAGATCCCTAACCCTCAGCAAGTGCAGGACCAGAGGAGCTAAGCACATGAAGAAGGCTACAGAACTACTACCCCCAGGAGATCCTGGACCCTCAACAATTGCAGGACCAGAGGAGCTAAGAACATGAAGAAGACTAGAGAACTACAACCCCCAGGAGATCCCTGACCCTCAGCAAGTGCAGGCACAGAGGAGCTAAGCACATGAAGAAGACTAGAGAACTACAATCCCCAGGAGATCCCTGACCCTCAACAAGTGCAGGAGGAGAGGTAGTAAGAACTCGAAGACGACTAGAGAACTACAACCCCCAGGAGATCCCTAACCCTCAGCAAGTGCAGGACCAGAGGAGCTAAGCACATGAAGAAGGCTACAGAACTACTACCCCCAGGAGATCCTGGACCCTCAACAATTGCAGGACCAGAGGAGCTAAGAACATGAAGAAGACTAGAGAACTACAACCCCCAGGAGATCCCTGACCCTCAGCAAGTGCAGGCACAGAGGAGCACATGAAGAAGACTAGAGAACTACAATCCCCAGGAGATCCCTGACCCTCAACAAGTGCAGGAGGAGAGGTAGTAAGAACTCGAAGACGACTAGAGAACTACAACCCCCAGGAGATCCCTAACCCTCAGCAAGTGCAGGAACAGAGGAGCTAAGCACATGAAGAAGACTAGAGAACTACTACCCCCAGGAGATCCTGGACCCTCAACAAGTGCAGGCACAGAGGAGCTAAGAACATGAACAAGACTAGAGCACTACTACCCCCAGGAGATCCTGGACCTTCAACAAGTGTAAGAACAGATGAGCCAAGAACATGAAGTAGACAAGGAGATAATTCCACCAAGGAAATCCCGAACCCCCAACAATTGCAAAAGTAGAGGAGCTACGAACATGAAGACGACTACTACCCCCAGGAGATCTTGGACCTTTTACAAGTACAAGAGCAAAGTAGCTAAGGACACGAAGAAGTCAAAAAACCGACTCTCCTAAGTAGATCTTGGACCCTCAAGAAGTGAAAGAGCAGAGAAGCGAAGAACATAAAGGAGAAGATACAGGAGATCCGAACCTTCAACAAGTGCAAGAGAGGAGGAGCTATAAATCTGAAGAAAACTACTACCCCCGACATCCTGGACCATCCACAAGTGCAGGAGCAGAAAAACTAAGATCATAAGAGACATTAGACAAGAAGATCATGAGGCCACAACAAGTGCAAGAGCAGAGGAGCTAAGAACATGAAGAATACAAGAAGACTACTACCCCCAGCAGATCGTGAACCCTTAACATGTGCAAGAGCAGAGGAGCTAAGAACATGAAGAATACAAGAAGACTACAACCCCCAGCAGATCGTGAACCCTTAACAAGTGCAAGAGCAGAGGAGCTAAGAACATGAAGAATACAAGAAGACTACTGCCCCCAGCAGATCGTGAACCCTCAACATGTGCAAGAGCAGAGGAGCTAAGAACATGAAGAATACAAGAAGACTACAACCCCCAGCAGATCGTGAACCCTTAACAAGTGCACGAGCAGAGGAGCTAAGAACATGAAGAATACAAGAAGACTACTGCCCCCAGCAGATCGTGAACCCTCAACATGTGCAAGAGCAGAGGAGCTAAGAACATGAAGAATACAAGAAGACTACTACCCCCAGCAGATCGTGAACCCTCAACATGTGCAATAGCAGAGGAGCTAAGAACATGAAGAATACAAGAAGACTACTACCCCCAGCAGATCGTGAACCCTCAACATGTGCAAGAGCAGAGGAGCTAAGAACATGAAGAATACAAGAAGACTACTACCCCCAGCAGATCGTGAACCCTCAACATGTGCAAGAGCAGAGGAGCTAAGAACATGAAGAATACAAGAAGACTACTACCCCCAGCAAATCGTGAACCCTTAACAAGTCGAAAAGCAGAGGAGCTAAGAACATGAAGAATACAAGAAGACTACTACCCCCAGCAGACCGTGAACCCTTAACAAGTGCAAGAGCAGAGGAGCTAAGAACATGAAAAATACAAGAAGACTACTACCCCCAGCAGATCGCGAACCCTTAACAAGTGCAAGAGCAGAGGAGCTAAGAACATGAAGAATACAAGAAGACTACTACCCCCAGCAGACCGTGAACCCTTAACAAGTGCAAGAGCAGAGGAGCTAAGAACATGAAGAATACAAGAAGACTACTACCCCCAGCAGATCGTGAACCCTTAACAAGTGCAAGAGTAGAGGAGCTAAGTACAAAAAGACTTAAAGACAATTACACAAAAAGTTTCTGGACACTCAATAAGTACAAAAGCAGATGAGCTAAGAACCTGAGGAATATAAGAAGACTACTACCCCCAGCAGATTCAGGACCATGAACAAGTGCAAGGGCAGATGAGCTAATAACATGAAGAAGGAAGCAAGAGGTCCCCCATAAATGTCCACAGTGCACAGTACATGAGACTTCTCTGATCCCCCTCCTCTGTGAGCCCCCCTCCTCTCTGAGCCCCCGCCTCTATGAGCCCCCTGTTCTATGAGACCCCTCCTCTGTGAGACCCCTCCTCTGTCAGCCCCATCCTCAGTGAGACCCCTCCTCTACGAGCCCCAGCCTCTATGAGACCCCTCCTCTGTGAGCCTCCTCTGTGACCCCCCTCCTCTATGAGCCCCCTGTTCTATGAGCCCCCCTCCTCTGTCAGCCCCCCTCCTCTGTCAGCCCCATCCTCAGTGAGCCTCCTCTTTTAGTTCCCTCCTCTGTGAGCCCCCCTCCTCTGTGAGCCCCCTCCCTCTTTGAGCCCCCTCCTCTGTGAGCCCCCCTCCTCTGTGAGCCCCCTCCTTTGAGCCCCCCCTCTCTGAGCCCCCTCCCTCTCTGAGCCCCCCTCCTCTGTGACCCCCCTCCTGTGAGCCCCCCTCCTCTCTGAGCCCCCCTCCTCTCTGAGCCCCCTCCCTCTGTGAGCCCCCTCCCTCTGTGAGCCCCCCTTCTCTGTGAGCCCCCTCCTCTGTGAGCCCCCTCCTCTCTGAGCCCTCTCCACTATGAGCCCCCTGTTCTATGAGACCCCTCCTCTCTGAGCCCCCGCCTCTATGAGCCCCCTGTTCTATGAGACCCCTCCTCTGTGAGACCCCTCCTCTGTCAGCCCCATCCTCAGTGAGACCCCTCCTCTACGAGCCCCAGCCTCTATGAGACCCCTCCTCTGTGAGCCTCCTCTGTGACCCCCCTCCTCTATGAGCCCCCTGTTCTATGAGCCCCCCTCCTCTGTCAGCCCCCCTCCTCTGTCAGCCCCATCCTCAGTGAGCCTCCTCTTTTAGTTCCCTCCTCTGTGAGCCCCCCTCCTCTGTGAGCCCCCTCCCTCTTTGAGCCCCCTCCTCTGTGAGCCCCCTCCTTTGAGCCCCCCCTCTCTGAGCCCCCTCCCTCTCTGAGCCCCCCTCCTCTGTGACCCCCCCTCCTGTGAGCCCCCCTCCTCTCTGAGCCCCCTCCCTCTGTGAGCCCCCTCCCTCTGTGAGCCCCCTCCCTCTTTGAGCCCCCCTCCTCTCTGAGCCCCCCTCCTCTCTGAGCCCCCTCCCTCTCTGAGCCCCCTCCCTCTGTGAGCCCCCATTCTTCTCGGAGCCCCCTCCTCTCTGAGCCCCCCTCCTCTCGGAGCCCCCATTCTTCTCGGAGCCCCCTCCTCTGTGAGCCCCCTCCCTCTGTGAGCCCCCCTCCTCTCTGAGCCCCCTCCCTCTGTGAGCCCCCCTCCTCTGTGAGCCCCCATTCTTCTCGGAGCCCCCTCCTCTGTGAGCCCCCTCCCTCTGTGAGCCCCCCTCCTCTCTGAGCCCCCTCCCTCTGTGAGCCCCCCTCCTCTCGGAGCCCCCATTCTTCTCAGAGCCCCCTCCTCTGTGAGCCCCCTCCCTCTGTGAGCCCCCCTCCTCTCTGAGCCCCCTCCCTCTGTGAGCCCCCTCCCTCTGTGAGCCCCCCTCCTCTGTGACCCCCCCTCCTGTGAGCCCCCCTCCTCTCTGAGCCCCCTCCCTCTGTGAGCCCCCCTCCTCTCTGAGCCCCCTCCCTCTGTGAGCCCCCCTCCTCTCTGAGCCCCCTCCCTCTGTGAGCCCCCCTCCTCTCTGAGCCCCCTCCCTCTGTGAGCCCCCCTCCTCTCTGAGCCCCCCTCCTCTCTGAGCCCCCTCCTCTCTGAGCCCCCTCCCTCTGTGAGCCCCCCTCCTCTCTGAGCCCCCTCCCTCTGTGAGCCCCCCTCCTCTCTGAGCCCCCCTCCTCTCTGAGCCCCCTCCTCTCTGAGCCCCCTCCCTCTGTGAGCCCCCCTCCTCTGTGAGTCCCCATTCTTCTCGGAGCCCCCTCCTGCGCTTGATCTCTCCTCTAGTCCTGCTTTGCGCCCCCCGGCTGTATATAAGAGAAGTCAGAGCCGGATAATGATCAACCAAACAGCAGATGGGGAGCAGCGGAAAGTGGGGCCCGGGGCAGAGATTGTCTTCACGCCTCTTGTGTGACATGGAAGCTGCGGGTGTAATGGGGGGAGTAAGACCCTCATCTCCTTCCAGAGGAAACTACAGGAAACATTATACAGCAACAGAACAACACAACACAACATAACACACCTCTATAATATCTATCTATCTATCTCCTATCTATCTATCTATCTATCTATCTATCTATCTATCTATCTCCTATCTATCTATCTATCTATCTATCTCCTATCTATCTATCTATCTCCTATCTATCTATCTATCTATCTATCTATCTATCTATCTATCTCCTATCTATCTATCTCCTATCTATCTATCTCCTATCTATCTATCTATCTATCTATCTCCTATCTATCTATCTCCTATCTATCTATCTCCTATCTATCTCCTATCTATCTATCTATCTATCTATCTATCTATCTATCTATCTATCTATCTCCTATCTATCTATCTATATATCTATCTATCTATCTATCTATCTCCTATCTATCTATCTATCTCCTATCTATCTATCTATCTATCTATCTATCTATCTATCTATCTATCTCCTATCTATCTATATATCTATCTATCTCCTATCCATCTCCTATCTATGTATCTATCTATCTCCTATCTATCTATCTATCTATATATCTATCTCCTATCTATCTATCTATATATCTATCTATCTCCTATCCATCTCCTATCTATCTATCTATCTATCTCCTATCTATCTATCTATATATCTATCTATCTCCTATCTATCTATCTATCTCCTATCTATCTATCTATGTATCTATCTATGTATCTATCTATCTATCTATCTATCTATCTATCTATCTCCTATCTATCTATCTATCTCCTATCTATCTATCTCCTATCTATCTATCTATCTCCTATCTATCTATCTCCTATCTCCTATCTATCTATCTATCTATCTATCTATCTATCTATCTATCTATCTCCTATCTATCTATCTATCTATCTATCTATCTATCTATCTATCTATCCCCTATCTATCTCCTATCTATCTATCTATCTATCTATCTCCTATCTATCTCCTATCTATCTATCTCTCTCCTATCTATCTCCTATCTATCTATCTATCTATCTATCTATCTATCTATCTCCTATCTATCTCCTATCTATCTATCTCCTATCTATCTATCTATCTATCTATCATTTATCTATGTATCTATGTATCTATCTATCTATCTCCTATCTATCTATCTATCTATCTATCTATCTCCTATCTATCTATCTATCTATCTATCTATCTATCTATCTATCCCCTATCTATCTCCTATCTATCTATCTATCTATCTATCTATCTATCTATCTATCTATCTATCTATCTATCTATCTCCTATCTATCTCCTATCTATCTATCTCTCTCCTATCTATCTCCTATCTATCTATCTATCTATCTATCTCCTATCTATCTATCTATCTATCATTTATCTATCTCCTATCTATCTATCTATCTATCTCCTATCTATCTATCTATCTATCTATCCCCTATCTATCTATCTCCTATCTATCTATCTATCTATCTATCTATCTATCTATCTATCTATCTATCTATCTATCTATCTATCTCCTATCTATCTATCTATCTATCTATCTCCTATCTATCTATCTATCTATCTATCTATCTCCTATCTATCTATCTCCTATCTATCTATCTCCTATCTATCTATCTATCTCCCATCTATCTATCTCCTATCTATCTCCTATCTATCTATCTCCTATCTATCTATCTATCTATCTATCTATCTATCTCCTATCTATCTATCTATCTATCTATCTATCTATCTCCTATCTATCTCCTATCTATCTATCTATCTATCTATCTCCTATCTATCTATCTATCTATCTATCTATCTCCTATCTATGTATCTATCTATCTCCTATCTATGTATCTATCTATCTCCTATCTATGTATCTATCTATCTCCTATCTATGTATCTATCTATCTCCTATCTATCTCCTATCTATCTATGTATCTATCTATCTATCTCCTATCTATGTATCTATCTATGTATCTATCTATCTCCTATCTATGTATCTATCTATCTCCTATCTATCTCCTATCTATCTATCTATCTATCTATCTATCTCCTATCTATCTATCTATCTATCTATCTATCTCCTATCTATGTATCTATCTATCTCCTATCTATGTATCTATCTATCTCCTATCTATGTATCTATCTATCTCCTATCTATGTATCTATCTATCTCCTATCTATCTCCTATCTATCTATGTATCTATCTATCTATCTCCTATCTATGTATCTATCTATGTATCTATCTATCTCCTATCTATGTATCTATCTATCTCCTATCTATCTCCTATCTATCTATGTATCTATCTATCTATCTATCTCCTATCTATGTATCTATCTATGTATCTATCTATCTCCTATCTATGTATCTATCTATCTATCTATCTATCTATCTCCTATCTATGTATCTATCTATCTCCTATCTATCTATCTCCTATCTATCTATCTATCTATCTATCTATCTATCTATCTATCTATCTCCTATCTATGTATCTATCTATCTCCTATCTATCTATCTCCTATCTATCTATGTATCTATCTATCTATCTATCTCCTATCTATGTATCTATCTATGTATCTATCTATCTCCTATCTATGTATCTATCTATCTATCTATCTATCTCCTATCTATCTCTCTATCTCCATATATTTATATAGTTACAGTATCTTCTCTCTACATTGGGGGGGGGGGGGGTGTTGTGGTTCTCGGTTTTATCTTCATTACTTTCTGTTTGTTTCTCACTTTCAATTGACAGAGAGGAACTGGAAGTAGAAGAGAAGAGACCGAGGAAGAGACTGCTGAGAGACAGACAGGAGGAGAAGAGACTGCTGAGAGACAGACAGGAGGAGAAGAGACTGCTGAGAGACAGACAGGAGGAGAAGAGACTGCTGAGAGACAGACAGGAGGAGAAGAGACTGCTGAGAGACAGACAGGAGGAGAAGAGACTGCTGAGAGACAGACAGGAGGAGAGGAGACTGCTGAGAGACAGACAGGAGGAGAAGAGACTGCTGAGAGAGACAGGAGGAGAAGAGACTGCTGAGAGACAGACAGGAGGAGAAGAGACTGCTGAGAGACAGACAGGAGGAGAAGAGACTGCTGAGAGAGACAGGAGGAGAAGAGACTGCTGAGAGACAGACAGGAGGTGAAGAGACTGCTGAGAGACTGAGACAGACAGGAGGAGAAGAGACTGCTGAGAGACTGAGACAGACAGGAGGAGAAGAGACTGCTGAAAGATAAAGAGCGGCAGAAGACTAGTGACAGAGATAGATAGAGAGTGACAGGGAAAGAGACAGATAAAAAAGAGAGATCCTAGAAGAGAGCTCCCTGATGGAGAGGAGATCCCCTGCCGCAGCTCTCTGTGGTCCCTGTGCACATGAGTTGCGTTACTTATAAAGATGAAGCTGCTTTTTTATCTATTTAGGAAAGTTGCAACTAAGTAGCAACTGTGAGCGACACCCGGCGGAGCAGGACTCCTGCTGCTCGTACCTCCACTGCTCCGACCTGGAATGGCTGATAACAGGAAGCAATAGCTTGTTTTACACAGAGCAGGGAGTAAGCAGAGGACCTGGAGTCCTTGCCCCATTCAGTCCATTTATACACGTAATATACATGCTATAGGATGAGGGCCCTGTCCAAGGTGCTGAAGTGCAGAGACCCACATAACAGAAGTGGATCAGTGCCAGAACATTGCATGGGATCAGTGCAAGGACCATCCATGGGATCAGTGCTAGGACCATCCATGGGATCAGTGCTAGGATCATCCATGGGATCAGTGCTAGGACCATCCATGGGATCAGTGCTAGGATCATCCATGGGATCAGTGCTAGGACCATCCATGGGATCAGTGCTAGGACCATCCATGGGATCAGTGCTAGGACCATCCATGGGATCAGTGCTAGGATCATCCATGGGATCAGTGCTAGGATCATCCATGGGATCAGTGCTAGGACCATCCATGGGATCAGTGCTAGGATCATCCATGGGATCAGTGCTAGGACCATCCATGGGATCAGTGCTAGGACCATCCATGGGATCAGTACAAGGACCATCCATGGGATCAGTGCTAGGATCATCCATGGGATCAGTGCTAGGACCATCCATGGGATCAGTGCTAGGATCATCCATGGGATCAGTGCTAGGACCATCCATGGGATCAGTGCTAGGACCATCCATGGGATCAGTACAAGGACCATCCATGGGATCAGTACAAGGATCAGTGCTAGGACCATCCATGGGATCAGTGCTAGGACCATCCATGGGATCAGTGCTAGGATCATCCATGGGATCAGTGCTAGGATCATCCATGGGATCAGTGCTAGGACCATCCATGGGATCAGTGCTAGGACCATCCATGGGATCAGTGCTAGGACCATCCATGGGATCAGTGCTAGGACCATCCATGGGATCAGTGCTAGGACCATCCATGGGATCAGTGCTAGGACCATCCATGGGATCAGTGCTAGGACCATCCATGGGATCAGTGCTAGGACCATCCATGGGATCAGTGCTAGGACCATCCATGGGATCAGTGCTAGGACCATCCATGGGATCAGTACAAGGACCATCCATGGGATCAGTAATAGGTCCATTCATGGGATCAGTGCTAGGACCATCCATGGGATCAGTGCTAGGACCATCCATGGGATCAGTGCTAGGATCATCCATGGGATCAGTGCTAGGACCATCCATGGGATCAGTGCTAGGATCATCCATGGGATCAGTGCTAGGATCATCCATGGGATCAGTGCTAGGATCATCCATGGGATCAGTGCTAGGACCATCCATGGGATCAGTACAAGGACCATCCATGGGATCAGTACAAGGATCAGTGCTAGGATCATCCATGGGATCAGTGCTAGGACCATCCATGGGATCAGTGCTAGGACCATCCATGGGATCAGTGCTAGGACCATCCATGGGATCAGTGCTAGGACCATCCATGGGATCAGTGCTAGGATCATCCATGGGATCAGTGCTAGGACCATCCATGGGATCAGTACCAATACTATCCATGGGATCAGTGCTAGGACCATCCATGGGATCAGTACCAATACTATCCATGGGATCAGTGCTAGGACCATCCATGGGATCAGTGCTAGGACCATCCATGGGATCAGTGCTAGGACCATCCATGGGATCAGTGCTAGGACCATCCATGGGATCAGTGCAAGGACCATCCATGGGATCAGTGCTAGGACCATCCATGGGATCAGTGCTAGGATCATCCATGGGATCAGTGCTAGGACCATCCATGGGATCAGTGCTAGGACCATCCATGGGATCAGTACAAGGACCATCCATGGGATCAGTGCTAGGATCATCCATGGGATCAGTGCTAGGACCATCCATGGGATCAGTGCTAGGATCATCCATGGGATCAGTGCTAGGATCATCCATGGGATCAGTGCTAGGACCATCCATGGGATCAGTGCTAGGACCATCCATGGGATCAGTGTTGGGATCGCCAGTGAGATTAATGTTTGGATCAGTAATAGGACCATGAATTGGATCAGTTTCTCAATGGTAGGAGGGATGAAGTCTGCACATTGTATAATGATGGGGGGCAGAGAGAACTCCGGGGAACATGGACCTGACACAGGATCAATATGCCTTTGCTTGTTTAATATGATTCTAAATAAAAACCTCCAGTTCCTGGAAGATCAAGAGAAAGTCCATGTGTGTGCAGCCACGGCCATAGCTGTAGGGGGCGCTGTGTCACTATAGCCCCAGTACCAAAGGGTCGCACATGCCATAAGAATTGCACATGTGGAATGGTTAGATTTTTGGGTTCGTGGCTCAGAAACTTCACTTTCAGCTGCTGGATCTATCGCATCATCTGTGCGACTACAACCCCCAGTATGGGAGCGGCGCGGATGAGGAGCCACAGGTTGTGGAGCAGAAATCTACAAAACCAACAGAAGGCAGAGACTTGGAAGAAGAGTGCGACCCTGCAGCGGTACCGCAACATCCAATATCAACATGTGCGGCGCTGCCAGGGGAGCAGAGTCCTCCCGACTACACGATGGATGCAGAGGAAGCGGCCCAGATGCGCTGCCGGCTCCCCCCTCCTCTCCGCAGACTCTTTCTTTTCTTAGTAATGTTTCGTTTGATTTCGGAGGTAATGCATTTTTTAGAAATCAAAGCCGATTCCAGAGATCCCCTCTCGGGCCCCAGGACGCTCTGCCCAGATGAGAGACACCAATCATTTCCTTGTTAGTTTTGATTTTAGTTACAAGAGCTTTCAACTTGCTCAAATCTCCTGGAGAAATGTTATAACAAGCAGCTGAGGGAATAGCCCCACACCCTGCTCCAGCGCCGCACGCCCTCCCCTCCGTGTTGCCCCCCCCCCCCTCCTCCTTCTCTTCTTCTCCTTCTTTTTCTTCTTCTTCTTTGCATTTATTTAAACAGAATCCACATCATGAACAAACACAGAAAACCAACACGGAGCGGCGCCCTCCTGCAACACTGTCCTCGTGCACACGGTGCGGCTCCGTATAGAGACACACAAGCCAAATCAATGTGGTAAATTATTCATCGTCATTAATTATCGATTTATATATCCGACGGCAGCGTTTGGAAGAGTTGAAAGGAGGGAAGTGGTTTTTTTTCTAGTCATAACCTCATTGTTTTATAACCCCCGGCAAAGCTACAAATCCACAGCCCCCCCTCATCCACAGAAGCCCCCCTCCCATACAGCAGCCCCCCCTCCCATACAGCAGCCCCCCCCCCCTCATCCACAGAAGCCCCACCCCCTCATCCACAGAAGCCCCCCCTCCCATACAGCAGCCCCCCCTCCCATACAGCCCCCCCCCCCACCCAACAAGAAGCTGCGTGTTACAATAAACCCGACTTAATCAATGGGGATCAATGACAGGATCTTAACTAACAACTACAGAGAAGCTTTCATGTCAAATCCCAGATCAAATGTCACACAACTACCTTCTAATAGGGGAGGGGACAGGGGCAAGAGGGCAACTGCTCATTACACCACCGGGGCAACGAAAGATAGAAGAAAAAGAAAATAAATGTAAGAGAGAGATAGAATAGAGGGTAAAGTAAGGAAGAAAGAAAGGAAAAAAAGAAAAAGTAAGGAAGAAAGAAAGAAAGAAAGAAAGAAAGAAAAAGTAAGGGAGGAAGGAAGGAAGGAAGGAAGAAAGAAAGAAAGGAAGGAAGGAAGGAAGTGAAAGAAAGGAAGGAAGAAAGTGAAAGAAAGGAAGGAAGAAAGTGAAAGAAAGGAAGAAAAAGAAAGAAAGGAAGAAAGTGAAAGAAAGGAGGAAAGTGAAAGAAAGGAGGAAAGTGAAAGAAAGGAGGAAAGTGAAAGAAAGGAGGAAAGTGAAAGAAAGGAAGAAAGTGAAAGAAAGGAAGAAAGAAAGTGAAAGAAAGGAAGAAAGAAAGTGAAAGAAAGGAAGAAAAAGAAAGAAAGAAAGGAAGAAAGAAAGAAAGAAAGAAAGGAAGAAAGTGAAAGAAAGGAAGAAAAAGAAAGAAAGGAAGAAAGTGAAAGAAAGGAAGAAAGTGAAAGAAAGGAAGAAAGAAAGTGAAAGAAAGGAAGAAAAAGCAAGAAAGAAAGGAAGAAAAAGAAAGAAAGAAAGGAAGAAAGAAAGAAAGAAAGGAAGAAAGTGAAAGAAAGGAAGGAAGAAAGTGAAAGAAAGGAAGAAAAAGAAAGAAAGGAAGAAAGTGAAAGAAAGGAAGAAAGTGAAAGAAAGGAAGAAACAAAGTGAAAGAAAGGAAGAAAAAGAAAGAAAGAAAGGAAGAAAGAAAGAAAGAAAGAAAGGAAGAAAGTGAAAGAAAGGAAGGAAGAAAGTGAAAGAAAGGAAGGAAGAAAGTGAAAGAAAGGAAGAAAAAGAAAGAAAGGAAGAAAGTGAAAGAAAGGAGGAAAGTGAAAGAAAGGAGGAAAGAAAGTGAAAGAAAGGAAGAAAAAGCAAGAAAGAAAGGAAGAAAAAGAAAGACAGAAAGGAAGAAAAAGCAAGAAAGGAAGTGAAAGAAAGGAAGAAAAAAGAAAAAGAAAGAAAGGAAGAAAGTGAAAGAAAGGAAGAAAGTGAAAGAAAGGAAGAAAAAGAAAGAAAGGAAGAAGGAAAGAAGGAATAATAAAAAGAAAGGAAATTGATGTCAAAATGAAAGAAATAATAGAAGGGAAGATAGAAAGAATTAAAAGGGAAGAAATAAAGAAGTGAATACACAAGATACAAGGACATTAAGGAAGAAAGTGAAGGAATGAAGGAGGTGAGAAGGAATAAGAAGAAGGATGGAAAGAATGGAAGAAAGAAGGAAATCAGTAGAAAACAAAAATATGATGAACCAATAGATGTAAAAAGGAAAATCTATAAAGTATTTGTAATAGAAAGAATCCAGGGAAATAGAAGGAGCAATCTCCATGAGTCGTAGCCATCGGGGGTCATTCATCTGGTTCCCTTCTCTCAGCTCCTTTCGCGCCTTTTGTTCGGTTATTTTTGCACCTCGCCTTTCCTGCGCACGGCCAGGACTGATGGTGATTGCACAATTATTTGCACCCATAAAGCGCAAATCAATGTTATATGAGACGCAAACATCTGGAGAAATACAAAGATAAATGAGGAAAAGCAGGAAACTGCGACACGGAGAAATCCAGCAATAACACAATGCACTCAGAGCGTCACTAAAATATAACACAAAACGGCGCATCAGACTGAGATAAATGACCCCCATAATGTAATGAGTGCAGGAAAGAAAGACAGGAAGGAAAAGGGAGACAAATAGATAGGAAATAGATAGATAGGAGATAGATAGATAGATAGATAGATAGGAGATAGATAGATATAGATAGATAGATAGGAGATAGATAGATAGATAGATAGATAGATAGATAGATAGATAGGAGATAGATAGATAGGAGATAGATAGATATAGATAGATAGATAGGAGATAGATAGATAGATAGATAGATAGATAGGAGATAGATAGGAGATAGATAGATAGGAGATAGATAGATAGATAGGGAGATAGATAGATAGGAGATAGATAGATTGATAGATAGATAGATTGATAGATAGATAGATAGATAGATAGATAGATAGGAGATAGATAGGAGATAGATAGATAGATAGATAGGAGATAGATAGATAGGAGATAGATAGGAGATAGATAGATAGGAGATAGATAGATAGGAGATAGACAGATAGATAGGAGATAGATAGATAGATAGATAGATAGGAGATAGATAGATAGATAGATAGGAGATAGATAGATAGGAGATAGATAGGAGATAGATAGATAGATAGATAGATAGATAGATAGATAGATAGGAGATAGATAGATAGATAGGAGATAGATAGATAGATAGATAGATAGATAGGAGATAGATAGATAGGAGATAGATAGATAGATAGATAGATAGATAGGAGATAGATAGGAGATAGATAGGAGATAGATAGATAGATAGATAGATAGATAGATAGATAGATAGATAGGAGATAGATAGATAGATAGATAGATACATAGATAGGAGATAGATAGGAGATAGATAGATAGATAGATAGATAGATAGATAGATAGATAGATAGATAGATAGGAGATAGGAGATAGGAGATAGGAGATAGATAGATAGGAGATAGATAGATAGATAGATAGATAGGAGATAGATAGATAGATAGGAGATAGATAGATAGATAGGAGATAGATAGATAGATAGATAGATACATAGATAGGAGATAGATAGGAGATAGATAGATAGATAGATAGATAGATAGATAGATAGATAGGAGATAGGAGATAGGAGATAGGAGATAGATAGATAGGAGATAGATAGATAGATAGATAGATAGATAGGAGATAGATAGATAGATAGATAGATAGATAGGAGATAGATAGATAGATAGATAGATAGGAGATAGGAGATAGATAGATAGATAGGAGATAGATAGATAGGAGATAGATAGATAGAGGTTTGGAGCCTCCTCCTCTCCGGCAGTGCGGGGGTTACCTGTGTCGGGTGATGATTATGATGCAGCGGAGAGAAAAGTGTCTGAAAACTCAATATTTTGCCCAAAGTCTTTGAAGACCGACATAAAACGGTTCCCCCTCGCACCGATCTGATCGGATCGATACTTCCCTCGTTCGCTGGTTTGAAGATCTGTTGACTTTCTGAGGTGATGAAAATGTTTGGAAGATGCAAAAAAATCATTTCTTTAAGAAACGAAAATGATCTTATTTCTTTGTAACTTTACCCAAAGAGAGAAGGTGGGCGGCGCCGAAGCCTGTGCCAAGGGGGGCAGAGGGCAGAAGGGTGCGACCTGGAACAGAGACATCCCCCCCCCAGACTCTGAGATACCCCCAGAACCTACAGTCCCCGCCCCAGACCCTGAGACACCCCCAGAACCTACAGTCCCCCCCCAGACTCTGAGATACCCCCAGAGGATTCAGTCCTCCCCCAGACCCTGAGATACCCCCAGAGGATTCAGTCCCCCCCAGACCCTGAGATACCCCCAGAACCTACAGTCCCCCCCCAGACTCTGAGACACCCCCAGAACCTACAGTCCCCCCCCAGACTCTGAGACACCCCCAGAACCTACAGTCCCCCCCCAGACTCTGAGACACCCCCAGAACATACAGTACCCCCAAGAGAAGACCCTGAGACACCCCCAGAACATACAGTCCCCCCAAGAGAAGACTCTGAGATACCCCCAGAACCTACAGTCCCCCCCAGACTCTGAGATACCCCCAGAACCTACAGTCCCCCCCCAGACCCTGAGACACCCCCAGAACCTACAGTCCCCGCCCCAGACCCTGAGACACCCCCAGAACCTACAGTCCCCCCCCAGACTCTGAGATACCCCCAGAACCTACAGTCCCCCCCCAGACTCTGAGATACCCCCAGAACATACAGTCCCCCCAAGTGAAGACCCTGAGATACCCCCAGAACATACAGTCCCCCCAATAGAAGACCCTGAGATACCCCCAGAACATACAGTCCCCCCAATAGAAGACCCTGAGATACCCCCAGAACATACAGTCCCCCCAATAGAAGACCCTGAGATACCCCCAGAACATACAGTCCCCCCAATAGAAGACCCTGAGATACCCCCAGAACATACAGTCCCCCCAATAGAAGACCCTGAGATACCCCCAGAACTTACAGTCCCCTAAATAGAACACCCTGAGATACCCCCAGAACCTACAGTCCCCCAAAAGAAGACCCTGATACACCCCCAGAACCTACAGTCCCCCAGGAGAAGACCCTGAGATACCCCCAGAACCTACAGTCCCCCCAAGAAAAGACCCTGAGATACCCCCAGAACCTACAGTCCCCCAGGAGAAGACCCTGAGATACCCCCAGAACATACAGTCCCCCCAATAGAAGACCCTGAGATACCCCAGAACATACAGTCCCTCCGAGAGAAGACCCTGAGATACTCCCAGAAGATTAAGCCCCCCAAGTGAGGACGCTGAGATATCGCCATCAAATATAGAGAGATCCTATGACTGGAGTGAAGACCCTTAAGTATTGGTAGAAGATCCAGTAACCCCTAAGTGCAGAGCCTGGGCTACTCTAAGAGATCAAGTCACCCCAAAAGTAATCCATGAATGACCCCCATAATAGACCATAAAGAGTGGACACTGAGCTACTCTTCAAGTTCTGGTAAAATTATTCTGAGGGCATCAGGAGAAGACCCCGGACTACAACGAAGAGGCCCACAGGGTCCTAGAGGCCCTTTGGTGCAAACAGAAGACTTTGAGCATCTACAAGACCCTGAGTTACCTGCACAGAGGACCTAAAATACTGCAAAGGTGGACCTGTAGTCACCCCTGAGGGGTTCCCTGAATTACAGCTACAGTTAGCACCAAGAGGAGAAACATTGTAAAAAGTCCTTGACAAATGAAAGGATTAACCCAAGAGTTACTGCAAGACCATGGGCCGCAGAAGAGAAGACCTTCACCCGCAACAAGAGCAAATCTGGGTCCTGAAGACCTCACAAGACATTTCACTAGAATATTCTATGAGGACCTCACGTTTCCAGAAGACCTGGACCTGCCTCAGAAGAGTGGACCTCACATTTCCAGAAGACCTGGACCTGCCGCAGAAGAGTGGACCTCACAACTCCAGAAGACCTGGACCTGCCTCAGAAGAGTGGACCTCACATTTCCAGAAGACCTGGACCTGCCGCAGAAGAGTGGACCTCACATTTCCAGAAGACCTGGACCTGCCTCAGCAGAGTGGACCTCACAATTCCAGAAGACCTGGACCCTGCCTCAGAAGAGTGGACCTCACAATTCCAGAAGACCTGGACCCTGCCTCAGAAGAGTGGACCTCACATTTCCAGAAGACCTGGACCTGCCTCAGAAGAGTGGACCTCACATTTCTAGAAGACCTGGACCTGCCTCAGAAGAGTGGACCTCACGTTTCCAGAAGACCGGGACCGGCTTCAGAAGAGTGGACCTCATGTTTCCAGAAGACCTGGACCTGCCTCAGAAGAGTGGACCTCACGTTTCTAGAAGACCTGGACCTGCCTCAGAAGAGTGGACCTCACAATTCCAGAAGACCGGGACCGGCCTCAGAAGACTGGACCTCACGTTTCCAGAAGACCTGGACCTGCTTCAGAAGAGTGGACCTCACGTTTCCAGAAGACCTGGACCTGCCTCAGAAGAGTGGACCTCACAACTCCAGAAGACCTGGACCTGCCTCAGAAGAGTGGACCTCACAATTCCAGAAGACCTGGACCTGCCTCAGAAGAGTGGACCTCACAACTACAGAAGACCTGGACCTGCCTCAGAAGAGTGGACCTCACAATTGCAGAAGACCTGGACCTGCCTCAGCAGAGTGGACCTCACGTTTCCAGAAGACCTGGACCTGCCTCAGAAGAGTGGACCTCACGTTTCTAGAAGACCTGGACCTGCCTCAGAAGAGTGGACCTCACGTTTCTAGAAGACCTGGACCCTGCCTCAGAAGAGTGGACCTCACAATTCCAGAAGACCTGGACCTGCCTCAGAAGAGTGGACCTCACATTTCCAGAAGACCTGGACCTGCCTCAGAAGAGTGGACCTCACAACTCCAGAAGACCTGGACCTGCCTCAGAAGAGTGGACCTCACAACTCCAGAAGACCTGGACCTGCCTCAGAAGAGTGGACCTCACGTTTCTAGAAGACCTGGACCTGCCTCAGAAGAGTGGACCTCACAATTCCAGAAGACCTGGACCTGCCTCAGAAGAGTGGACCTCACGTTTCTAGAAGACCTGGACCTGCCTCATAAGAGTGGACCTCACGTTTCTAGAAGACCTGGACCTGCCTCAGAAGAGTGGACCTCACAATTCCAGAAGACCTGGACCTGCCTCAGAAGAGTGGACCTCACAACTCCAGAAGACCTGGACCTGCCTCAGAAGAGTGGACCTCACAATTCCAGAAGACCTGGACCTGCCTCAGAAGAGTGGACCTCACAACTCCAGAAGACCTGGACCTGCCTCAGAAGAGTGGACCTCACAATTGCAGAAGACCTGGACCTGCCTCAGCAGAGTGGACCTCACGTTTCCAGAAGACCTGGACCTGCCTCAGAAGAGTGGACCTCACGTTTCTAGAAGACCTGGACCTGCCTCAGAAGAGTGGACCTCACGTTTCTAGAAGACCTGGACCCTGCCTCAGAAGAGTGGACCTCACAATTCCAGAAGACCTGGACCTGCCTCAGAAGAGTGGACCTCACATTTCCAGAAGACCTGGACCTGCCTCAGAAGAGTGGACCTCACAACTCCAGAAGACCTGGACCTGCCTCAGAAGAGTGGACCTCACAACTCCAGAAGACCTGGACCTGCCTCAGAAGAGTGGACCTCACGTTTCTAGAAGACCTGGACCTGCCTCAGAAGAGTGGACCTCACAATTCCAGAAGACCTGGACCTGCCTCAGAAGAGTGGACCTCACGTTTCTAGAAGACCTGGACCTGCCTCATAAGAGTGGACCTCACGTTTCTAGAAGACCTGGACCTGCCTCAGAAGAGTGGACCTCACAACTCCAGAAGACCTGGACCTGCCTCATAAGAGTGGACCTCACGTTTCTAGAAGACCTGGACCTGCCTCAGAAGAGTGGACCTCACTTTCCTGTCTGGTCTGGACAATCTGGTTGCACAGATATCTCAGATCTGCGTTGGGTCTCTCAGAGGCGGTGGGGATAGATCTCCATAGACTTCAGTCCTGGTAATTGTCGTCTCCGATCGGATTGTAATGAGAATGGCGGGAAGAAGCGCACAACTTCTCATCTCCTCTTCATTTAAATCATCTTCAGATCTGGAATTAATATTGATTTTATTTCTTTCATTTTACATCTGTCCGAAGTCTGGAGATTATGGATTGGAAAGTGAGTAGCCGGGATTAGGCTTCCCCCGCACCTACAGGGCCCCCAACCTGCAGCCGGGGGGGGGGCCCATTGTCTGCCCATTAATAACCCCCCCCCCCCGGCCGCTGACAGCTGAATAATGACCGGTGGAGCCGCTTTATAAAGCTGCCAGAACCGGGACTGGCAGGACCCAGCAAAGTGCTTATTAATGAGGACATCGCTTTCCCATAAGTCACTGCTGCCTTAACCCTTCCCCTGCCAACCCCATTCACATCCCTCCCTCGTAATTATATTGTTCTCCATCCACATCGGACGTTAAAATCCACCTTGAAGCAGTCGTGGAGGGTTATAATATGTCGGTGGGATGTAGCAGAGCTGAATGGTTGTAGTGGGGGGTATAATGTGTCGGTGGGATGTAGCAGAGCTGAATGGTTGTAGTGGAGGGTTATAATGTGTCGGTGGGATGTAGCAGAGCTGAGTGGTTGTAGTGGGGGTGTATAATGTGTCGGTGGGATGTAGCAGAGCTGAGTGGTTGTAGTGGAGGCTTATAATGTGTCGGTGGGATGTAGCAGAGCTGAATGGTTGTAGTGGAGGGTTATAATGTGTCGGTGGGATGTAGCAGAGCTGAGTGGTTGTAGTGGAGGGTTATAATGTGTCGGTGGGATGTAGCAGAGCTGAGTGGTTGTAGTGGGGGGGGGTATAATGTGTCGGTGGGATGTAGCAGAGCTGAATGGTTGTAGTGGAGGGTTATAATGTGTCGGTGGGATGTAGCAGAGCTGAGTGGTTGTAGTGGAGGGTTATAATGTGTCGGTGGGATGTAGCAGAGCTGAGTGGTTGTAGTGGAGGGTTATAATGTGTCGGTGGGATGTAGCAGAGCTGAGTGGTTGTAGTGGAGGGTTATAATGTGTCGGTGGGATGTAGCAGAGCTGAGTGGTTGTAGTGGAGGGTTATAATGTGTCGGTGGGATGTAGCAGAGCTGAATGGTTGTAGTGGAGGGTTATAATGTGTCGGTGGGATGTAGCAGAGCTGAATGGTTGTAGTGGAGGGTTATAATGTGTCAGTGGGATGTAGCAGAGCTGAATGGTTGTAGTGGGGGGGTATAATGTGTCGGTGGGATGTAGCAGAGCTGAATGGTTGTAGTGGAGGGTTATAATGTGTCGGTGGGATGTAGCAGAGCTGAGTGGTTGTAGTGGAGGGTTATAATGTGTCGGTGGGATGTAGCAGAGCTGAGTGGTTGTAGTGGGGGGGGGTATAATGTGTCGGTGGGATGTAGCAGAGCTGAATGGTTGTAGTGGAGGGTTATAATGTGTCGGTGGGATGTAGCAGAGCTGAGTGGTTGTAGTGGAGGGTTATAATGTGTCGGTGGGATGTAGCAGAGCTGAATGGTTGTAGTGGGGGGGTATAATGTGTCGGTGGGATGTAGCAGAGCTGAGTGGTTGTAGTGGGGGGGTATAATGTGTCGGTGGGATGTAGCAGAGCTGAGTGGTTATAGTGGAGGGTTATAATGTGTCGGTGGGATGTAGCAGAGCTGAATGGTTGTAGTGGGGGGGTATAATGTGTCGGTGGGATGTAGCAGAGCTGAATGGTTGTAGTGGAGGGTTATAATGTGTCGGTGGGATGTAGCAGAGCTGAGTGGTTGTAGTGGAGGGTTATAATGTGTCGGTGGGATGTAGCAGAGCTGAATGGTTGTAGTGGAGGGTTATAATGTGTCGGTGGGATGTAGCAGAGCTGAATGGTTGTAGTGGAGGGTTATAATGTGTCGGTGGGATGTAGCAGAGCTGAGTGGTTGTAGTGGAGGGTTATAACGTGTCGGTGGGATGTAGCAGAGCTGAATGGTTGTAGTGGAGGGTTATAATGTGTCGGTGGGATGTAGCAGAGCTGAATGGTTGTAGTGGGGGGTATAATGTGTCGGTGGGATGTAGCAGAGCTGAGTGGTTGTAGTGGGGGGTATAATGTGTCGGTGGGATGTAGCAGAGCTGAGTGGTTGTAGTGGGAGGGTTATAATGTGTCGGTGGGATGTAGCAGGGCTGAGTGGTTGTAGTGGAGGGTTATAATGTGTCGGTGGGATGTAGCAGAGCTGAATGGTTGTAGTGGGGGGTATAATGTGTCGGTGGGATGTAGCAGAGCTGAATGGTTGTAGTGGAGGGTTATAATGTGTCGGTGGGATGTAGCAGAGCTGAGTGGTTGTAGTGGGGGGTATAATGTGTCGGTGGGATGTAGCAGAGCTGAGTGGTTGTAGTGGAGGGTTATAATGTGTCGGTGGGATGTAGCAGAGCTGAATGGTTGTAGTGGAGGGTTATAATGTGTCGGTGGGATGTAGCAGAGCTGAGTGGTTGTAGTGGAGGGTTATAATGTGTCGGTGGGATGTAGCAGAGCTGAAAGGTTGTAGTGGAGGGTTATAATGTGTCGGTGGGATGTAGCAGAGCTGAATGGTTGTAGTGGAGGGTTATAATGTGTCGGTGGGATGTAGCAGAGCTGAGTGGTTGTAGTGGAGGGTTATAATGTGTCGGTGGGATGTAGCAGAGCTGAAAGGTTGTAGTGGAGGGTTATAATGTGTCGGTGGGATGTAGCAGAGCTGAGTGGTTGTAGTGGGGGGTATAATGTGTCGGTGGGATGTAGCAGAGCTGAGTGGTTGTAGTGGGGGGTATAATGTGTCGGTGGGATGTAGCAGAGCTGAGTGGTTGTAGTGGGGGGTATAATGTGTCGGTGGGATGTAGCAGAGCTGAGTGGTTGTAGTGGAGGGTTATAACGTGTCGGTGGGATGTAGCAGAGCTGAATGGTTGTAGTGGAGGGTTATAATGTGTCGGTGGGATGTAGCAGAGCTGAATGGTTGTAGTGGGGGGTATAATGTGTCGGTGGGATGTAGCAGAGCTGAGTGGTTGTAGTGGGGGGTATAATGTGTCGGTGGGATGTAGCAGAGCTGAGTGGTTGTAGTGGGAGGGTTATAATGTGTCGGTGGGATGTAGCAGAGCTGAGTGGTTGTAGTGGAGGGTTATAATGTGTCGGTGGGATGTAGCAGAGCTGAATGGTTGTAGTGGAGGGTTATAATGTGTCGGTGGGATGTAGCAGAGCTGAATGGTTGTAGTGGGGGGTATAATGTGTCGGTGGGATGTAGCAGAGCTGAATGGTTGTAGTGGAGGGTTATAATGTGTCGGTGGGATGTAGCAGAGCTGAATGGTTGTAGTGGGGGTGTATAATGTGTCGGTGGGATGTAGCAGAGCTGAGTGGTTGTAGTGGAGGGTTATAATGTGTCGGTGGGATGTAGCAGAGCTGAATGGTTGTAGTGGAGGGTTATAATGTGTCGGTGGGATGTAGCAGAGCTGAGTGGTTGTAGTGGGAGGGTTATAATGTGTCGGTGGGATGTAGCAGAGCTGAGTGGTTGTAGTGGAGGGTTATAATGTGTCGGTGGGATGTAGCAGAGCTGAATGGTTGTAGTGGAGGGTTATAATGTGTCGGTGGGATGTAGCAGAGCTGTTCGGTTGTAGTGGGGGGTATAATGTGTCGGTGGGATGTAGCAGAGCTGAGTGGTTGTAGTGGAGGGTTATAATGTGTCGGTGGGATGTAGCAGAGCTGTTCGGTTGTAGTGGAGGGTTATAATGTGTCGGTGGGATGTAGCAGAGCTGAGTGGTTGTAGTGGGGGGTTATAATGTGTCGGTGGGATGTAGCAGAGCTGAGTGGTTGTAGTGGAGGGTTATAATGTGTCGGTGGGATGTAGCAGAGCTGTTCGGTTGTAGTGGAGGGTTATAATGTGTCGGTGGGATGTAGCAGAGCTGTTCGGTTGTAGTGGGGGGTATAATGTGTCGGTGGGATGTAGCAGAGCTGAGTGGTTGTAGTGGAGGGTTATAATGTGTCGGTGGGATGTAGCAGAGCTGTTCGGTTGTAGTGGGGGGTATAATGTGTCGGTGGGATGTAGCAGAGCTGAGTGGTTGTAGTGGGGGGTTATAATGTGTCGGTGGGATGTAGCAGAGCTGAGTGGTTGTAGTGGGGGGGTATAATTTGTCGGTGGGATGTAGCAGAGCTGAGTGGTTGTAGTGGAGGGTTATAATGTGTCGGTGGGATGTAGCAGAGCTGCATAGTTGTAGTGGAGGGTTATAATGTGTCGGTGGGATGTAGCAGAGCTGAGTGGTTGTAGTGGAGGCTTATAACGTGTCGGTGGGATGTAGCAGAGCTGAATGGTTGTAGTGGAGGGTTATAATGTGTCGGTGGGATGTAGCAGAGCTGAATGGTTGTAGTGGGGGGTATAATGTGTCGGTGGGATGTAGCAGAGCTGAATGGTTGTAGTGGAGGGTTATAATGTGTCGGTGGGATGTAGCAGAGCTGAATGGTTGTAGTGGGGGTGTATAATGTGTCGGTGGGATGTAGCAGAGCTGAGTGGTTGTAGTGGAGGCTTATAATGTGTCGGTGGGATGTAGCAGAGCTGAGTGGTTGTAGTGGAGGCTTATAATGTGTCGGTGGGATGTAGCAGAGCTGAGTGGTTGTAGTGGAGGGTTATAATGTGTCGGTGGGATGTAGCAGAGCTGCATAGTTGTAGTGGAGGGTTATAATGTGTCGGTGGGATGTAGCAGAGCTGAGTGGTTGTAGTGGAGGGTTATAATGTGTCGGTGGGATGTAGCAGAGCTGCATAGTTGTAGTGGAGGGTTATAATGTGTCGGTGGGATGTAGCAGAGCTGCATAGTTGTAGTGGAGGGTTATAATGTGTCGGTGGGATGTAGCAGAGCTGCATAGTTGTAGTGGAGGGTTATAATGTGTCGGTGGGATGTAGCAGAGCTGCATAGTTGTAGTGGAGGGTTATAATGTGTCGGTGGGATGTAGCAGAGCTGCATAGTTGTAGTGGAGGGTTATAATGTGTCGGTGGGATGTAGCAGAGCTGCATAGTTGTAGTGGAGGGTTATAATGTGTCGGTGGGATGTAGCAGAGCTGAGTGGTTGTAGTGGGGGGTAGTGGGATGTAGCAGAGCTGTTCGGTTGTAGTGGAGCGTTCTCTGCTCTGCTACATCTGTATTCATTAGCCGTGACCTCTCAGATCTTAGCGATTTCTCTCCATGGCTCCGGATAACAATGGGAGAATCCTATGCGGACCCCTCTGTCTCTTCTCTAATCCCCCCATCCCGGGCTCTCTCCCTCTTTTCCAATAGTCAGTAGTTTCTCTTCTCCCAGAGCTTTAGGATGAGATCCATCGAGCTGGGAATTTTATTAACATCCACAAACACTTTGCAAACACCCCGAAGGCTTGTGGCATCGATTTCTAATTAGGCTCCTGTAATATGCAGCAGATTATAGCGAGGACAGTACGAGGGGCTCCAGCACTTCAAAGACAGGAGGCGGCCGGGGGGACAGGGCTGCAGGCAAGGAATCACAGGCAGCAGCAAATCAAAGGGGAGCCCCCCCCCAGAAATCGCTCCTACACAATCCGGGGTCTTCTATCAATATCCCACGAGCTGCTCAAATGCTGCCAGTTTCTGTTTGTGTAACTAACTCGTCTCATATTTAAAGCAACAACAATATTAGATCGTCAGGAAGCCCTTCAGTGTTGTCATAGGGACACAAAAACTTCCTGCCTTTTCGGCGCTGAATAAAGGGTTAAAGGGTTGGTGATGGAGGGCAACACTGTAGTCACTGCACATAACCACCATATGAGCTGGATAGAGAAGGACTGCACTGTATGCATGGGAGAAAGAAAGAAAGAAAGAAAAGAAAAGAAAGAAAAGAAAGATAAAATGTGAGGAAGGAAGGAAGGAAGAAGAAACTCAAGAGAAAGGAGAGGTAGGAATAAGAAAGAAAGAAAGGAAAAGAGAGGAAAGAAAGAAAAAAGAATGAAAGAAAGAAAGAACAAGTAACAAAGAAGAAGGAAGGAAGAAAAGAAAGAAAGAAACAAACAAAGATGAAAGGAAGGAAGCAAAAAAAGAAAGAAACTCAGAAAAAGGACAGGAAGGAAGAAAGGAAAAAAAAAAAAGAAGGGAAAAGAGAGGATGAAAAGAAAGAAAAAAGAGAAAAAAAACAAAGAAAAAAAGAAAAAAAGATGAGGAAGGAAGGAAAGAAAGAAAAAGGGGAGGAAGGAAGGAAAGAAAGAAAAAGAAAGAACGAAAGAAAAATTAAGGGAGAAGAAAAGAAGAAAGGAAGAGATAAGAAAGAAAAAAGGAAAAAAGGTAGAAGAAAGGAAGAAGGAAAGAGAGAAATGAAAGAATGATAAAGAAGGAAGTAAAGAAGAGAAAAAAGAAAAAGAAAGAAAGAGAGAAAGAAAGAAAGAAAGAAAGAAAGAAAGAGAGAAAGAGAGAAAGAGAGAAAGAAAGAAAGTACAAATAAAAAAGAAAGTGTGAAAAATGAAAGAAAACAGAGACGAAAGAAAAAAGAAAAAAAGAAAGAAAAAAGGAAAGAAAGAAAGAAGGAAGGCGAGTTGGTAGAATACGGGAAAAGGAAAGAGAGGAATAAAAGCAAGATAAAAAAGAAAGAAAGGAAAGAAAAGAAAAGAAGAAATAAAGAAAATCAAAGATAGAAAGAAACCATAAATAAACAGATAGAGGGATCGTTAATTAAACAAGTGAGAGAAGACGAGATGAGCGGATACATCATTAAATGAGCAAAATTATCGATGGATAGAAAATATATCTAGATAGGAAAAAGGTATGAGATAATATATAGATGAAAAATAGATAATAGATTATAGATAGATAGATAGATAGATAGGAGATAGATAGATAGATAGATAGATAGATAGATAGATAGGAGATAGATAGATAGGAGATAGATAGATAGATAGATAGATAGATAGATAGATAGGAGATAGATAGATAGATAGATAGGAGATAGATAGATAGATAGATAGATAGGAGATAGATAGATAGATAGGAGATAGATAGATAGATAGGAGATAGATAGATAGATAGATAGATAGATAGATAGATAGATAGATAGATAGATAGATAGGAGATAGATAGATAGATAGATAGATAGGAGATAGATAGATAGATAGATAGATAGATAGATAGATAGGAGATAGATAGATAGGAGATAGATAGATAGATAGATAGATAGATAGATAGATAGATAGGAGATAGATAGGAGATAGATAGATAGATAGATAGGAGATAGATAGATAGATAGATAGATAGGAGATAGATAGATAGATAGATAGGAGATAGATAGGAGATAGATAGATAGATAGATAGATAGATAGATAGATAGATAGATAGATAGATAGATAGATAGATAGGAGATAGATAGGAGATAGATAGATAGATAGATAGATAGATAGATAGATAGATAGGAGATAGATAGATAGATAGATAGATAGATAGGAGATAGATAGGAGATAGATAGATAGATAGATAGGAGATAGATAGATAGATAGATAGATAGATAGATAGATAGATAGATAGATAGATAGATAGGAGATAGATAGGAGATAGATAGGAGATAGATAGATAGATAGATAGATAGGAGATAGATAGATAGATAGATAGATAGATAGATAGATAGATAGATAGATAGATAGATAGATAGATAGGAGATAGATAGGAGATAGATAGATAGATAGATAGATAGGAGATAGATAGATAGATAGATAGATAGATAGGAGATAGATAGGAGATAGATAGATAGATAGATAGATAGATAGATAGATAGATAGGAGATAGATAGATAGATAGATAGGAGATAGATAGATAGATAGATAGATAGGAGATAGATAGATAGATAGATAGATAGATAGATAGATAGGAGATAGATAGGAGATAGATAGATAGATAGATAGATAGATAGGAGATAGATAGATAGATAGATAGATAGATAGATAGATAGATAGGAGATAGATAGGAGATAGATAGATAGATAGATAGATAGATAGAAGATAGATAGATAGAGATGGAGCTGGAGCTGGCGGTCAGTCTGACCCCTGAGGGATGTGATATATCTGCTGGTGGCCAGTCTGACCCCTGAGGGATGTGATATATCCGCTGGTGGCCAGTCTGACCCCTGAGGGATGTGATATATCTGCTGGTGGCCAGTCTGACCCCTGAGGGATGTGATATATCTGCTGGTGGCCAGTCTGACCCCTGAGGGATGTGATATATCTGCTGGTGGATGGTCTGACCCCTGAGGGATGTGACATATCTGCTGGTGGATGGTCTGACCCCTGAGGGATGTGATATATCTGCTGGTGGATGGTCTGACCCCTGAGGGATGTGATATATCTGCTGGTGGCCAGTCTGACCCCTGAGGGATGTGATATATCTGCTGGTGGCCAGTCTGACCCCTGAGGGATGTGATATATCTGCTGGTGGCCAGTCTGACCCCTGAGGGATGTGATATATCTGCTGGTGGCCAGTCTGACCCAAGAGGGATGTGATATATCTGCTGGTGGTCAGTCTGACCCCTGAGGGATGTGATATATCTGCTGGTGGCCAGTCTGACCCCTGAGGGATGTGATATATCTGCTGGTGGCCTGTCTGACCCCTGAGGGATGTGATATATCTGCTGGTGGATGGTCTGACCCCTGAGGGATGTGATATATCTGCTGGTGGTCAGTCTGACTCTTGAGGGATGTGATATATCTGCTGGTGGATGGTCTGACCCCTGAGGGATGTGATATATCTGCTGGTGGCCAGTCTGACCCCTGAGGGATGTGATATATCTGCTGGTGGCCAGTCTGACCCCTGAGGGATGTGATATATCTGCTGGTGGCCAGTCTGACCCCTGAGGGATGTGATATATCTGCTGGTGGCCAGTCTGACCCCTGAGGGATGTGATATATCTGCTGGTGGCCAGTCTGACCCCTGAGGGATGTGATATATCTGCTGGTGGCCAGTCTGACCCCTGAGGGGTGTGATATATCTGCTGGTGGTCAGTCTGACCCCTGAGGGATGTGATATATCTGCTGGTGGCCAGTCTGACCCCTGAGGGATGTGATATATCTGATGGTGGCCAGTCTGACCCCTGAGGGATGTGATATATCTGCTGGTGGTCAGTCTGACCCCTGAGGGATGTGATATATCTGCTGGTGGAAGGTCTGACCCCTGAGGGATGTGATATATCTGCTGGTGGCCAGTCTGACCCCTGAGGGGTGTGATATATCTGCTGGTGGCCAGTCTGACCCCTGAGGGATGTGATATATCTGCTGGTGGCCGGTCTGACCCCTGAGGGATGTGATATATCTGCTGGTGGCCAGTCTGACCCCTGAGGGATGTGATATATCTGCTGGTGGCCAGTCTGACCCCTGAGGGATGTGATATATCTGCTGGTGGCCAGTCTGACCCCTGAGGGATGTGATATATCTGCTGGTGGCCGGTCTGACCCCTGAGGGATGTGATATATCTGCTGGTGGCCAGTCTGACCCCTGAGGAATGTGATATATCTGCTGGTGGATGGTCTGACCCCTGAGGGGTGTGATATATCTGCTGGTGGCCAGTCTGACCTCTGAGGGATGTGATATATCTGCTGGTGGAAGGTCTGACCCCTGAGGGATGTGATATATCTGCTGGTGGCCAGTCTGACCCCTGAGGGATGTGATATATCTGCTGGTGGCCAGTCTGACCCCTGAGGGATGTGATATATCTGCTGGTGGCCAGTCTGACCCCTGAGGGGTGTGATATATCTGCTGGTGGATGGTCTGACCCCTGAGGGATGTGATATATCTGCTGGTGGTCAGTCTGACCCCTGAGGGATGTGATATATCTGCTGGTGGCCAGTCTGACCCCTGAGGGATGTGATATATCTGCTGGTGGCCAGTCTGACCCCTGAGGGATGTGATATATCTGCTGGTGGAAGGTCTGACCCCTGAGGGATGTGATATATCTGCTGGTGGAAGGTCTGACCCCTGAGGGATGTGATATATCTGCTGGTGGCCAGTCTGACCCCTGAGGGATGTGATATATCTGCTGGTGGAAGGTCTGACCCCTGAGGGATGTGATATATCTGCTGGTGGCCAGTCTGACCCCTGAGGGATGTGATATATCTGCTGGTGGCCTGTCTGACCCCTGAGGGATGTGATATATCTGCTGGTGGCCAGTCTGACCCCTGAGGGATGTGATATATCTGCTGGTGGCCAGTCTGACCCCTGAGGGATGTGATATATCTGCTGGTGGAAGGTCTGACCCCTGAGGGATGTGATATATCTGCTGGTGGATGGTCTGACCCCTGAGGGATGTGATATATCTGCTGGTGGATGGTCTGACCCCTGAGGGATGTGATATATCTGCTGGTGGCCAGTCTGACCCCTGAGGAATGTGATATATCTGTTGGTGGCCAGTCTGACCCCTGAGGGATGTGATATATCTGCTGGTGGCCAGTCTGACCCCTGAGGGATGTGATATATCTGCTGGTGGATGGTCTGACCCCTGAGGGATGTGATATATCTGCTGGTGGATGGTCTGACCCCTGAGGGATGTGATATATCTGCTGGTGGAAGGTCTGACCCCTGAGGGATGTGATATATCTGCTGGTGGCCAGTCTGACCCCTGAGGGATGTGATATATCTGCTGGTGGCCAGTCTGACCCCTGAGGGATGTGATATATCTGATGGTGGCCAGTCTGACCCCTGAGGGATGTGATATATCTGCTGGTGGTCAGTCTGACCCCTGAGGGATGTGATATATCTGCTGGTGGAAGGTCTGACCCCTGAGGGATGTGATATATCTGCTGGTGGCCAGTCTGACCCCTGAGGGATGTGATATATCTGCTGGTGGCCAGTCTGACCCCTGAGGGATGTGATATATCTGCTGGTGGCCGGTCTGACCCCTGAGGGATGTGATATATCTGCTGGTGGAAGGTCTGACCCCTGAGGGATGTGATATATCTGCTGGTGGCCAGTCTGACCCCTGAGGGATGTGATATATCTGCTGGTGGCCAGTCTGACCCCTGAGGGATGTGATATATCTGCTGGTGGCCAGTCTGACCCCTGAGGGATGTGATATATCTGCTGGTGGCCGGTCTGACCCCTGAGGGATGTGATATATCTGCTGGTGGCCAGTCTGACCCCTGAGGAATGTGATATATCTGCTGGTGGATGGTCTGACCCCTGAGGGGTGTGATATATCTGCTGGTGGCCAGTCTGACCTCTGAGGGATGTGATATATCTGCTGGTGGAAGTTCTGACCCCTGAGGGATGTGATATATCTGCTGGTGGATGGTCTGACCCCTGAGGGATGTGATATATCTGCTGGTGGTCAGTCTGACCCCTGAGGGATGTGATATATCTGCTGGTGGTCAGTCTGACCCCTGAGGGATGTGATATATCTGCTGGTGGCCAGTCTGACCCCTGAGGGATGTGATATATCTGCTGGTGGCCAGTCTGACCCCTGAGGGATGTGATATATCTGCTGGTGGAAGGTCTGACCCCTGAGGGATGTGATATATCTGCTGGTGGAAGGTCTGACCCCTGAGGGATGTGATATATCTGCTGGTGGCCAGTCTGACCCCTGAGGGATGTGATATATCTGCTGGTGGAAGGTCTGACCCCTGAGGGATGTGATATATCTGCTGGTGGATGGTCTGACCCCTGAGGGATGTGATATATCTGCTGGTGGATGGTCTGACCCCTGAGGGATGTGATATATCTGCTGGTGGCCAGTCTGACCCCTGAGGGATGTGATATATCTGCTGGTGGCCAGTCTGACCCCTGAGGAATGTGATATATCTGCTGGTGGCCAGTCTGACCCCTGAGGGATGTGATATATCTGCTGGTGGCCAGTCTGACCCCTGAGGGATGTGATATATCTGCTGGTGGATGGTCTGACCCCTGAGGGATGTGATATATCTGCTGGTGGATGGTCTGACCCCTGAGGGATGTGATATATCTGCTGGTGGAAGGTCTGACCCCTGAGGGATGTGATATATCTGCTGGTGGCCAGTCTGACCCCTGAGGGATGTGATATATCTGCTGGTGGCCAGTCTGACCCCTGAGGGATGTGATATATCTGCTGGTGGTCAGTCTGACCCCTGAGGGGTGTGATATATCTGCTGGTGTCCAGTCTGACCCCTGAGGGATGTGATATATCTGCTGGTGGAAGGTCTGACCCCTGAGGGATGTGATATATCTGCTGGTGGCCAGTCTGACCCCTGAGGGATGTGATATATCTGCTGGTGTCCAGTCTGACTCTTGAGGGATGTGATATATCTGCTGGTGGATGGTCTGACCCCTGAGGGATGTGATATATCTGCTGGTGGTCAGTCTGACCCCTGAGGGATGTGATATATCTGCTGGTGGCCAGTCTGACCCCTGAGGGGTGTGATATATCTGCTGGTGGCCAGTCTGACCCCTGAGGGATGTGATATATCTGCTGGTGGCCAGTCTGACCCCTGAGGGATGTGATATATCTGCTGGTGGCCGGTCTGACCCCTGAGGGATGTGATATATCTGCTGGTGGAAGGTCTGACCCCTGAGGGATGTGATATATCTGCTGGTGGCCAGTCTGACCCCTGAGGGATGTGATATATCTGCTGGTGGCCAGTCTGACCCCTGAGGGATGTGATATATCTGCTGGTGGCCAGTCTGACCCCTGAGGGATGTGATATATCTGCTGGTGGCCAGTCTGACCCCTGAGGGATGTGATATATCTGCTGGTGGCCGGTCTGACCCCTGAGGGATGTGATATATCTGCTGGTGGCCAGTCTGACCCCTGAGGGATGTGATATATCTGCTGGTGGCCGGTCTGACCCCTGAGGGATGTGATATATCTGCTGGTGGAAGGTCTGACCCATGAGGGATGTGATATATCTGCTGGTGGTCAGTCTGACCCCTGAGGGATGTGATATATCTGCTGGTGGCCAGTCTGACCCCTGAGGGATGTGATATATCTGCTGGTGGCCAGTCTGACCCCTGAGGGATGTGATATATCTGCTGGTGGAAGGTCTGACCCCTGAGGGATGTGATATATCTGCTGGTGGCCGGTCTGACCCCTGAGGGATGTGATATATCTGCTGGTGGAAGGTCTGACCCCTGAGGGATGTGATATATCTGCTGGTGGAAGGTCTGACCCCTGAGGGATGTGATATATCTGCTGGTGGCCAGTCTGACCCCTGAGGGATGTGATATATCTGCTGGTTGTCAGTCTGACCCCTGAGGGATGTGATATATCTGCTGGTGGCCAGTCTGACCCCTGAGGGATGTGATATATCTGCTGGTGGCCGGTCTGACCCCTGAGGGATGTGATATATCTGCTGGTGGCCAGTCTGACCCCTGAGGGATGTGATATATCTGCTGGTGGCCGGTCTGACCCCTGAGGGATGTGATATATCTGCTGATGGCCAGTCTGACCCCTGAAGGATGTGATATATCTGCTGATGGCCAGTCTGACCCCTAAGGGATGTGATATATCTGCTGGTGGCCAGTCTGACCCCTGAGGGATGTGATATATCTGCTGGTGGCCAGTCTGACACCTGAGGGATGTGATATATCTGCTGGTGTCCAGTCTGACCCCTGAGGGGTGTGATATATCTGCTGGTGGCCAGTCTGACCCCTGAGGGGTGTGATATATCTGCTGGTGGCCAGTCTGACCCCTGAGGGATGTGATATATCTGCTGATGGCCAGTCTGATCCCTGAGGGATGTGATATATCTGCTGGTGGCCAGTCTGACCCCTGAGGGGTGTGATATATCTGCTGATGGCCAGTCTGACCCCTGAAGGATGTGATATATCTGCTGATGGCCAGTCTGACCCCTGAAGGATGTGATATATCTGCTGGTGGCCAGTCTGACCCCTGAGGGATGTGATATATTTGCTGGTGGCCAGTCTGACCCCTGAGGGATGTGATATATCTGCTGGTGGCCAGTCTGACCCCTGAGGGATGTGATATATCTGCTGGTGGCCAGTCTGACCCCTGAGGGATGTGATATATCTGCTGGTGGCCTGTCTGACCCCTGAGGGATGTGATATATCTGCTGGTGGATGGTCTGACCCCTGAGGGATGTGATATATCTGCTGGTGGTCAGTCTGACTCTTGAGGGATGTGATATATCTGCTGGTGGAAGGTCTGACCCCTGAGGGATGTGATATATCTGCTGGTGGCCAGTCTGACCCCTGAGGGATGTGATATATCCGCTGGTGGCCAGTCTGACCCCTGAGGGATGTGATATATCTGCTGGTGGCCAGTCTGACCCCTGAGGGATGTGATATATCTGCTGGTGGCCAGTCTGACCCCTGAGGGATGTGATATATCTGCTGGTGGATGGTCTGACCCCTGAGGGATGTGACATATCTGCTGGTGGATGGTCTGACCCCTGAGGGATGTGATATATCTGCTGGTGGATGGTCTGACCCCTGAGGGATGTGATATATCTGCTGGTGGCCAGTCTGACCCCTGAGGGATGTGATATATCTGCTGGTGGCCAGTCTGACCCCTGAGGGATGTGATATATCTGCTGGTGGCCAGTCTGACCCCTGAGGGATGTGATATATCTGCTGGTGGCCAGTCTGACCCAAGAGGGATGTGATATATCTGCTGGTGGTCAGTCTGACCCCTGAGGGATGTGATATATCTGCTGGTGGCCAGTCTGACCCCTGAGGGATGTGATATATCTGCTGGTGGCCTGTCTGACCCCTGAGGGATGTGATATATCTGCTGGTGGATGGTCTGACCCCTGAGGGATGTGATATATCTGCTGGTGGTCAGTCTGACTCTTGAGGGATGTGATATATCTGCTGGTGGATGGTCTGACCCCTGAGGGATGTGATATATCTGCTGGTGGCCAGTCTGACCCCTGAGGGATGTGATATATCTGCTGGTGGCCAGTCTGACCCCTGAGGGATGTGATATATCTGCTGGTGGCCAGTCTGACCCCTGAGGGATGTGATATATCTGCTGGTGGCCAGTCTGACCCCTGAGGGATGTGATATATCTGCTGGTGGCCAGTCTGACCCCTGAGGGATGTGATATATCTGCTGGTGGCCAGTCTGACCCCTGAGGGGTGTGATATATCTGCTGGTGGTCAGTCTGACCCCTGAGGGATGTGATATATCTGCTGGTGGCCAGTCTGACCCCTGAGGGATGTGATATATCTGATGGTGGCCAGTCTGACCCCTGAGGGATGTGATATATCTGCTGGTGGTCAGTCTGACCCCTGAGGGATGTGATATATCTGCTGGTGGAAGGTCTGACCCCTGAGGGATGTGATATATCTGCTGGTGGCCAGTCTGACCCCTGAGGGGTGTGATATATCTGCTGGTGGCCAGTCTGACCCCTGAGGGATGTGATATATCTGCTGGTGGCCGGTCTGACCCCTGAGGGATGTGATATATCTGCTGGTGGCCAGTCTGACCCCTGAGGGATGTGATATATCTGCTGGTGGCCAGTCTGACCCCTGAGGGATGTGATATATCTGCTGGTGGCCAGTCTGACCCCTGAGGGATGTGATATATCTGCTGGTGGCCGGTCTGACCCCTGAGGGATGTGATATATCTGCTGGTGGCCAGTCTGACCCCTGAGGAATGTGATATATCTGCTGGTGGATGGTCTGACCCCTGAGGGGTGTGATATATCTGCTGGTGGCCAGTCTGACCTCTGAGGGATGTGATATATCTGCTGGTGGAAGGTCTGACCCCTGAGGGATGTGATATATCTGCTGGTGGCCAGTCTGACCCCTGAGGGATGTGATATATCTGCTGGTGGCCAGTCTGACCCCTGAGGGATGTGATATATCTGCTGGTGGCCAGTCTGACCCCTGAGGGGTGTGATATATCTGCTGGTGGATGGTCTGACCCCTGAGGGATGTGATATATCTGCTGGTGGTCAGTCTGACCCCTGAGGGATGTGATATATCTGCTGGTGGCCAGTCTGACCCCTGAGGGATGTGATATATCTGCTGGTGGCCAGTCTGACCCCTGAGGGATGTGATATATCTGCTGGTGGAAGGTCTGACCCCTGAGGGATGTGATATATCTGCTGGTGGAAGGTCTGACCCCTGAGGGATGTGATATATCTGCTGGTGGCCAGTCTGACCCCTGAGGGATGTGATATATCTGCTGGTGGAAGGTCTGACCCCTGAGGGATGTGATATATCTGCTGGTGGCCAGTCTGACCCCTGAGGGATGTGATATATCTGCTGGTGGCCTGTCTGACCCCTGAGGGATGTGATATATCTGCTGGTGGCCAGTCTGACCCCTGAGGGATGTGATATATCTGCTGGTGGCCAGTCTGACCCCTGAGGGATGTGATATATCTGCTGGTGGAAGGTCTGACCCCTGAGGGATGTGATATATCTGCTGGTGGATGGTCTGACCCCTGAGGGATGTGATATATCTGCTGGTGGATGGTCTGACCCCTGAGGGATGTGATATATCTGCTGGTGGCCAGTCTGACCCCTGAGGAATGTGATATATCTGTTGGTGGCCAGTCTGACCCCTGAGGGATGTGATATATCTGCTGGTGGCCAGTCTGACCCCTGAGGGATGTGATATATCTGCTGGTGGATGGTCTGACCCCTGAGGGATGTGATATATCTGCTGGTGGATGGTCTGACCCCTGAGGGATGTGATATATCTGCTGGTGGAAGGTCTGACCCCTGAGGGATGTGATATATCTGCTGGTGGCCAGTCTGACCCCTGAGGGATGTGATATATCTGCTGGTGGCCAGTCTGACCCCTGAGGGATGTGATATATCTGATGGTGGCCAGTCTGACCCCTGAGGGATGTGATATATCTGCTGGTGGTCAGTCTGACCCCTGAGGGATGTGATATATCTGCTGGTGGAAGGTCTGACCCCTGAGGGATGTGATATATCTGCTGGTGGCCAGTCTGACCCCTGAGGGATGTGATATATCTGCTGGTGGCCAGTCTGACCCCTGAGGGATGTGATATATCTGCTGGTGGCCGGTCTGACCCCTGAGGGATGTGATATATCTGCTGGTGGAAGGTCTGACCCCTGAGGGATGTGATATATCTGCTGGTGGCCAGTCTGACCCCTGAGGGATGTGATATATCTGCTGGTGGCCAGTCTGACCCCTGAGGGATGTGATATATCTGCTGGTGGCCAGTCTGACCCCTGAGGGATGTGATATATCTGCTGGTGGCCGGTCTGACCCCTGAGGGATGTGATATATCTGCTGGTGGCCAGTCTGACCCCTGAGGAATGTGATATATCTGCTGGTGGATGGTCTGACCCCTGAGGGGTGTGATATATCTGCTGGTGGCCAGTCTGACCTCTGAGGGATGTGATATATCTGCTGGTGGAAGTTCTGACCCCTGAGGGATGTGATATATCTGCTGGTGGATGGTCTGACCCCTGAGGGATGTGATATATCTGCTGGTGGTCAGTCTGACCCCTGAGGGATGTGATATATCTGCTGGTGGTCAGTCTGACCCCTGAGGGATGTGATATATCTGCTGGTGGCCAGTCTGACCCCTGAGGGATGTGATATATCTGCTGGTGGCCAGTCTGACCCCTGAGGGATGTGATATATCTGCTGGTGGAAGGTCTGACCCCTGAGGGATGTGATATATCTGCTGGTGGAAGGTCTGACCCCTGAGGGATGTGATATATCTGCTGGTGGCCAGTCTGACCCCTGAGGGATGTGATATATCTGCTGGTGGAAGGTCTGACCCCTGAGGGATGTGATATATCTGCTGGTGGATGGTCTGACCCCTGAGGGATGTGATATATCTGCTGGTGGATGGTCTGACCCCTGAGGGATGTGATATATCTGCTGGTGGCCAGTCTGACCCCTGAGGGATGTGATATATCTGCTGGTGGCCAGTCTGACCCCTGAGGGATGTGATATATCTGCTGGTGGCCAGTCTGACCCCTGAGGGATGTGATATATCTGCTGGTGGCCAGTCTGACCCCTGAGGGATGTGATATATCTGCTGGTGGATGGTCTGACCCCTGAGGGATGTGATATATCTGCTGGTGGATGGTCTGACCCCTGAGGGATGTGATATATCTGCTGGTGGAAGGTCTGACCCCTGAGGGATGTGATATATCTGCTGGTGGCCAGTCTGACCCCTGAGGGATGTGATATATCTGCTGGTGGCCAGTCTGACCCCTGAGGGATGTGATATATCTGCTGGTGGTCAGTCTGACCCCTGAGGGGTGTGATATATCTGCTGGTGTCCAGTCTGACCCCTGAGGGATGTGATATATCTGCTGGTGGCCAGTCTGACCCCTGAGGGATGTGATATATCTGCTGGTGTCCAGTCTGACTCTTGAGGGATGTGATATATCTGCTGGTGGATGGTCTGACCCCTGAGGGATGTGATATATCTGCTGGTGGTCAGTCTGACCCCTGAGGGATGTGATATATCTGCTGGTGGCCAGTCTGACCCCTGAGGGGTGTGATATATCTGCTGGTGGCCAGTCTGACCCCTGAGGGATGTGATATATCTGCTGGTGGCCAGTCTGACCCCTGAGGGATGTGATATATCTGCTGGTGGCCGGTCTGACCCCTGAGGGATGTGATATATCTGCTGGTGGAAGGTCTGACCCCTGAGGGATGTGATATATCTGCTGGTGGCCAGTCTGACCCCTGAGGGATGTGATATATCTGCTGGTGGCCAGTCTGACCCCTGAGGGATGTGATATATCTGCTGGTGGCCAGTCTGACCCCTGAGGGATGTGATATATCTGCTGGTGGCCAGTCTGACCCCTGAGGGATGTGATATATCTGCTGGTGGCCGGTCTGACCCCTGAGGGATGTGATATATCTGCTGGTGGCCAGTCTGACCCCTGAGGGATGTGATATATCTGCTGGTGGCCGGTCTGACCCCTGAGGGATGTGATATATCTGCTGGTGGAAGGTCTGACCCATGAGGGATGTGATATATCTGCTGGTGGTCAGTCTGACCCCTGAGGGATGTGATATATCTGCTGGTGGCCAGTCTGACCCCTGAGGGATGTGATATATCTGCTGGTGGCCAGTCTGACCCCTGAGGGATGTGATATATCTGCTGGTGGAAGGTCTGACCCCTGAGGGATGTGATATATCTGCTGGTGGCCGGTCTGACCCCTGAGGGATGTGATATATCTGCTGGTGGAAGGTCTGACCCCTGAGGGATGTGATATATCTGCTGGTGGAAGGTCTGACCCCTGAGGGATGTGATATATCTGCTGGTGGCCAGTCTGACCCCTGAGGGATGTGATATATCTGCTGGTTGTCAGTCTGACCCCTGAGGGATGTGATATATCTGCTGGTGGCCAGTCTGACCCCTGAGGGATGTGATATATCTGCTGGTGGCCGGTCTGACCCCTGAGGGATGTGATATATCTGCTGGTGGCCAGTCTGACCCCTGAGGGATGTGATATATCTGCTGGTGGCCGGTCTGACCCCTGAGGGATGTGATATATCTGCTGATGGCCAGTCTGACCCCTGAAGGATGTGATATATCTGCTGATGGCCAGTCTGACCCCTAAGGGATGTGATATATCTGCTGGTGGCCAGTCTGACCCCTGAGGGATGTGATATATCTGCTGGTGGCCAGTCTGACACCTGAGGGATGTGATATATCTGCTGATGGCCAGTCTGATCCCTGAGGGATGTGATATATCTGCTGGTGGCCAGTCTGACCCCTGAGGGGTGTGATATATCTGCTGATGGCCAGTCTGACCCCTGAAGGATGTGATATATCTGCTGATGGCCAGTCTGACCCCTGAAGGATGTGATATATCTGCTGGTGGCCAGTCTGACCCCTGAGGGATGTGATATATTTGCTGGTGGCCAGTCTGACCCCTGAGGGATGTGATATATCTGCTGGTGGCCAGTCTGACCCCTGAGGGATGTGATATATCTGCTGGTGGCCAGCCTGACCCCTTATGGTAGTGATATATCTGCTGCTGGCCAGTCTGACCCCTGAGGGATGTGATATATCTGCTGGTGGCCAGTCTGACCCCTGAGGGATGTGATATATCTGCTGGTGGCCAGTCTGACCCCTGAGGGATGTGATATATCTGCTGGTGGTCAGTCTGACCCCTGAGGGGTGTGATATATCTGCTGGTGGCCAGTCTGACCCCTGAGGGATGTGATATATCTGCTGGTGGCCAGTCTGACCCCTGAGGGATGTGATATATCTGCTGGTGGCCAGTCTGACCCCTGAGGGATGTGATATATCTGCTGGTGGATGGTCTGACCCCTGAGGGATGTGATATATCTGCTGGTGGCCAGTCTGACCCCTGAGGGATGTGATATATCTGCTGGTGGCCAGTCTGACCCCTGAGGGATGTTATATATCTGCTGGTGGTCAGTCTGACCCCTGAGGGATGTGATATATCTGCTGGTGGCCAGTCTGACCCCTGAGGGATGTGATATATCTGCTGGTGGCCGGTCTGACCCCTGAGGGATGTGATATATCTGCTGGTGGTCAGTCTGACCCCTGAGGGATGTGATATATCTGCTGGTGGCCGGTCTGACCCCTGAGGGTTGTGATATATCTGCTGGTGGTCAGTCTGACCCCTGAGGGATGTGATATATCTGCTGGTGGTCAGTCTGACCCCTGAGGGATGTGATATATCTGCTGGTGGCCGGTCTGACCCCTGAGGGATGTGATATATCTGCTGGTGGCCAGTCTGACCCCTGAGGGATGTGATATATCTGCTGGTGGCCAGTCTGACCCCTGAGGGATGTGATATATCTGCTGGAGGCCAGTCTGACCCCTGAGGGATGTGATATATCTGCTGGTGGATGGTCTGACCCCTGAGGGATGTGATATATCTGCTGGTGGCCAGTCTGACCCCTGAGGGATGTGATATATCTGCTGGTGGCCAGTCTGACCCCTGAGGGGTGTGATATATCTGCTGGTGGTCAGTCTGACCCCTGAGGGGTGTGATATATCTGCTGGTGGCCAGTCTGACCCCTGAGGGATGTGATATATCTGCTGGTGGCCAGTCTGACCCCTGAGGGATGTGATATATCTGCTGGTGGCCAGTCTGACCCCTGAGGGATGTGATATATCTGCTGGTGGCCAGTCTGACCCCTGAGGGATGTGATATATCTGCTGGTGGCCAGTCTGACCCCTGAGGGATGTGATATATCTGCTGGTGGTCAGTCTGACCCCTGAGGGATGTGATATATCTGCTGGTGGCCAGTCTGACCCCTGAGGGGTGTGATATATCTGCTGGTGGCCAGTCTGACCCCTGAGGGATGTGATATATCTGCTGGTGGCCGGTCTGACCCCTGAGGGATGTGATATATCTGCTGGTGGCCAGTCTGACCCCTGAGGGATGTGATATATCTGCTGGTGGCCAGTCTGACCCCTGAGGGATGTGATATATCTGCTGGTGGATGGTCTGACCCCTGAGGGGTGTGATATATCTGCTGGTGGCCAGTCTGACCCCTGAGGGATGTGATATATCTGCTGGTGGCCAGTCTGACCCCTGAGGGATGTGATATATCTGCTGGTGGATGGTCTGACCCCTGAGGGGTGTGATATATCTGCTGGTGGCCAGTCTGACCCCTGAGGGATGTGATATATCTGCTGGTGGCCAGTCTGACCCCTGAGGGGTGTGATATATCTGCTGGTGGCCAGTCTGACCCCTGAGGGATGTGATATATCTGCTGGTGGCCAGTCTGACCCCTGAGGGATGTGATATATCCGCTGGTGGCCAGTCTGACCCCTGAGGGATGTGATATATCTGCTGGTGGCCAGTCTGACCCCTGAGGGATGTGATATATCTGCTGGTGGCCAGTCTGACCCCTGAGGGATGTGATATATCTGCTGGTGGCCGGTCTGACCCCTGAGGGATGTGATATATCTGCTGGTGGCCAGTCTGACCCGTGAGGGATGTGATATATCTGCTAGTGGCCAGTCTGACCCCTGAGGAATGTGATATATCTGCTGCTGGCCAGTCTGACCCCTGAGGGATGTGATATATCTGCTGGTGGTCAGTCTGACCCCTGAGGGATGTGATATATCTGCTGGTGGTCAGTCTGACCCCTGAGGGATGTGATATATCTGCTGGTGGCCGGTCTGACCCCTGAGGGTTGTGATATATCTGCTGGTGGTCAGTCTGACCCCTGAGGGATGTGATATATCTGCTGGTGGCCAGTCTGACCCGTGAGGGATGTGATATATCTGCTAGTGGCCAGTCTGACCCCTGAGGGATGTGATATATCTGCTGGTGGTCAGTCTGACCCCTGAGGGATGTGATATATCTGCTGGTGGTCAGTCTGACCCCTGAGGGATGTGATATATCTGCTGGTGGCCGGTCTGACCCCTGAGGGTTGTGATATATCTGCTGGTGGTCAGTCTGACCCCTGAGGGATGTGATATATCTGCTGGTGGCCAGTCTGACCCCTGAGGGATGTGATATATCTGCTGGTGGCCAGTCTGACCCCTGAGGGATGTGATATATCTGCTGGTGGCCGGTCTGACCCCTGAGGGATGTGATATATCTGCTGGTGGCCAGTCTGACCCCTGAGGGATGTGATATATCTGCTGGTGGCCAGTCTGACCCCTGAGGGATGTGATATATCTGCTGGTGGCCAGTCTGACCCCTGAGGGGTGTGATATATCTGCTGGTGGCCAGTCTGACCCCTGAGGGATGTGATATATCTGCTGGTGGAAGGTCTGACCCCTGAGGGATGTGATATATCTGCTGGTGGCCAGTCTGACCCCTGAGGGATGTGATATATCTGCTGGTGGCCAGTCTGACCCCTGAGGGATGTGATATATCTGCTGGTGGCCAGTCTGACCCCTGAGGAATGTGATATATCTGCTGGTGGCCAGTCTGACCCCTGAGGGATGTGATATATCTGCTGGTGGATGGTCTGACCCCTGAGGGATGTGATATATCTGCTGGTGGCCAGTCTGACCCCTGAGGGATGTGATATATCTGCTGGTGGCCAGTCTGACCCCTGAGGGATGTGATATATCTGCTGGTGGCCAGCCTGACCCCTTATGGTAGTGATATATCTGCTAGTGGCCAGTCTGACCCCTGAGGGATGTGATATATCTGCTGATGGCCATGCTGCCCTATTTGCTAACTTTTAGGTCCACTAGAACATACTTTCCCATTCTTCTGGCTTTAAAGCAGATCTCTTGCAATTTTAGTCATAATTTTTGCATTAAATCATGAACCCTATATACTAGTGATACTACTGGGGACACAATGTATTATGGTCACAATCTATAATGATCTCTGAACCAGGAAAGTCCAACTTGGTTCTGCACATGTTCATTTACCAAAAACTTTCCAACCTGTTTTCAGAATTCAGGTAAAAGTTGCAGGATGGTGCAGGTGAATGAGATCACATGAGGCTCCGGCTTCATCTACATTCTGCTGCAGAATCATTGAGCAATCTATAGGGTATTGTAAGAAGAACTAATGAAAGTGAAAATCACAGAAACTCAGAAAATTTCTTCTTTGCATCGAAGCATGGGAGCGGCAGGAAATTTCAGAGGTCAGAGAGAAATATCAGATCAAGAGAAACTGGGAGAAAGATGAACTGAAGACGAAGTAGTTATAGAGAAATGTGGGGCCCCAAGCATCAAGGGGGGGGCTATAACGGGGCCCCTACACGCAAGGCTAAGATGAAATCCCGAAACAGAGCACGCTGGGAGTGAGGCACCGGAGACCACAAACAAGGTGGGCTACATAAAACACTGCAGGACCCTCTGCTTAAAGGGGCACTCCAGGAAAAAATCATTCCAAAGAAGACCAACAACGGTGCCAGGCTCCACCACCTCAGGCCCCAAACTGCACACAACACAGGACCTGATTTATTCACAGGGTTTCTTTAATAAGGAAAAAGTGAGACATAACAGAGAAGAGGATAAAGATAAGATGTATGGAAGAGAGGGAAGGAAAGAGAAGGCAAGAAGAGGAGGAATGAGGAAAAAGAGAGAAAGGAAAGAGAAGAGAAGGAGAGGGGAGGAGGAAAGAGAAAGGAAGGAAAGAGAAGGAAAGGAAGCAAAGGAGAGAAGGAAAAAGAGGGAGAGAAAAGAGACAGGGAGAGGAGGAAAGCTGAAAAAGAGGAATGTGAAAGTAAGGGAAGAAATAAGATGTATAGGAAAGAGAAAGGAAACAGAAGGAAAGGAAAGGAGAGGAGGAAAGAAAGGGAAAGGAAAGAGATGGGAAGGAGGAAAGAGAGGTAAAGGAGAAATAAGGTATTGAGAGAAGTGGTGAAAAAAGACGGAAAGAGTAAGAGAGAAGGAAAGAGAATGGAAGGAGAGGAGGAAAGGGAAGGGAAAGAGAGGAGAGAAAAGGAGGAAACAGGAAAGAGAAAGGAATGATAGGAGGCAAGCTAGGGAAAGGAAAGAGAAGGGTAAGAGAGGAGGAAAGAGGAGAAAGAAGAATAGGAAAGATAATGGAAGTGAGAAGGAAAGCAGAGAAGGAGAGAATGAAAGGGGAAAGAGAAGGAAATGGGAGAAGGGAAGAGAAAGGAATGAGCGGAGGAAAGAGAAGGAAAAGAAAGGAGGAAAGAGAGGGAAAGGAAAGAGAAGTAAATGAGGAAAGAGAAAGCAAGGAGAGAAGGAAAGAGAAGGGACAAGGGGAGAGGAGGAAAGAGGAAATAGAAGGGAAGGAGAGGAGGAAAGGGAAGGGAAAGAGAGGAGAGAAAAGGAGGAAACAGGAAAGAGAAAGGAATGATAGGAGGCAAGCTAGGGAAAGGAAAGAGAAGGGTAAGAGAGGAGGAAAGAGGAGAAAGAAGAATAGGAAAGATAATGGAAGTGAGAAGGAAAGCAGAGAAGGAAATGGGAGAAGGGAAGAGAAAGGAACGAGCGGAGGAAAGAGAAGGAAAAGAAAGGAGGAAAGAGAGGGAAAGGAAAGAGAAAGGAAGTTAACGAAGAAAGAGGAGAAAGTAGGAAAAAGAGGGAACAGAAGGGAAAAAGGAAAGAGAGGGAAAGGAAAGAGAAGTAAATGAGGAAAGAGAAAGCAAGGAGAGAAGGAAAGAGAAGGAAAGAGAAGGGACAAGGGGAGAGGAGGAAAGAGGAAATAGAAGGGAAGGAGAGGATAGGAGAAACATAAAAGGAAAGAGAGAAGGAAATAGAAGGGAATGAAGAAGAAAGAAGAGAGGGAAAGAAAAGAGCAGGGGAGGAGAGATAGAAAGAAAAAGGATGGAGAGGAAAAGTTGAATGGGAGGGGAAAGAGAGGAGGAAAGAGAAAGGAAGGAGAGGAGGAAAGAGAGGAATTAGAGGAAAGAGCAGGGAGATGAAAGAGAGGGAAATTAGAGGAGGAAAGGAGAAGACAGAAGGGAAGCAGAAAAGGAGGAAAGAGAAGGATGAGACGGAAAGATAGAGCAAGTGATGATAAAAAAAAGAAGTGGAAAGAAATGAAAAGGCAATGATAGCGAAGGAAAGGGAAGGAGGGAAGAGAAGAAGAGAAAGGAAGAGAAGGTAAAAGAGTAGAGGAAAGAGATAAAAGTATGGGTAGAGAGGGAAAATAAGAAGCGGAAAAGAAAATGGAAAAGGAGAGGAGAGGAGGACAATCGAGGAGTAAAGGGAAGAGAAAAAGAAAGAGGAAATGGAAGAGAACAGAGAGAAAAGGAAGGGAAGACACAAATAAAGAACTAAAGGGAAAGGAAAAAAGAAAAGGGAAGCAAAGGGGGAGAGGAAGAGAAATGGAGGGGATGGAAGAGAAGGAGGAGGAGGGAAGTGAGTGAAGGAAGGAATGAAAGGGAAGAATGAAGTGTATGACTGCATCCTACACAGAAGAGGAAGTGGCAGAGAGAGAAGGAATAACACACCAGACCCGGCCTGATACATGGAGCCGGCGAGGAGCCGGACACCAGACTCACAGATCAGGAGCCGCCACAGAATTTGTTCATTTATCAAAGTGACGGAGCGGAGATTCCCATCGTTCATAATGATAGAATGTTAATTAAACGTGTAAGGTCACTCCCAGCGCCGACTCCCAATGTTCTCTAATTGAACTCCCGACTTCCCAGACTCAGCGTCATTTATTCCCCCTGTCAGGACGTCCCCTGCCCGACCGCCATCCGCTCTGCCCCTCCATCCGCTCAGCCCCTCCATCCGCTCAGCCCCTCCATCCGCTCAGCCCCTCCATCCGCCCTGCCCCTCAATCAACTCAGCCCCTACATCCACTCAGCCCCTCCATCCGCTCAGTCCCTCCATCCACTCAGCCTCTCCATCCCCTCAGCCCCTCCATCCGCTCAGCCCCTCCATCCGCTCAGCCCCTCCATCCGCTCAGCCCCTCCATCCGCTCAGCCCCTCCATCCGCCCTGCCCCTCCATCCCCTCAGCCCCTCCATCCGCTCAGCCCCTCCATCCGCTCAGCCCCTCCATCCGCTCAGCCCCTCCATCCCCTCAGCCTCTCCATCCGCTCAGCCCCCCCCATCCGCTCAGCCCCTCCATCCACTCAGCCTCTCCATCTGCTCAGCCCCTCCATCCGCTCAGTCCCTCAAACCGCTCAGCCCCTCCATCCGCTCAGCCTCTCCATCCGCTCAGCCCCCCCCATCCGCTCAGTCCCTCCATCCGCTCAGCCCCTCCATCTGCTCAGCCCCTCCATCCGCCCTGCCCCTCCATCCCCTCAGCCCCTCCATCCGCTCAGCCCCTCCATCCGCTCAGCCCCTCCATCCGCTCAGCCCCTCCATCCGCTCAGCCCCTCCATCCGCTCAGCCCCTCCATCCCCTCAGCCTCTCCATCCGCTCAGCCCCCCCCATCCGCTCAGCCCCTCCATCCACTCAGCCTCTCCATCTGCTCAGCCCCTCCATCCGCTCAGTCCCTCCATCCGCTCAGCCCCTCCATCCGCTCAGCCTCTCCATCCGCTCAGTCCCCCCCATCCGCTCAGCCCCTCCATCCACTCAGCCCCTCCATCCGCTCAGCCCCTCCATCCACTCAGCCTCTCCATCTGCTCAGCCCCTCCATCCGCCCTGCCCCTCCATCCCCTCAGCCCCTCCATCCGCTCAGCCCCTCCATCCGCTCAGCCCCTCCATCCGCTCAGCCCCTCCATCCGCTCAGCCCCTCCATCCCCTCAGCGCCTCCATCCGCTCAGCCCCTCCATCCGCTCAGCCCCTCCATCCGCTCAGCCCCTCCATCCGCTCAGCCCCTCCATCCGCTCAGCCTCTCCATCTGCTCAGCCCCTCCATCCGCTCAGTCCCTCCATCCGCTCAGCCCCTGCATCCGCTCAGCCTCTCCATCCGCTCAGCCCCCCCATCTGCTCAGCCCCTCCATCCGCTCAGTCCCTCCATCCACTCAGCCTCTCCATCCGCTCAGCCCCTCCATCCCCTCAGCCCCTCCATCCGCTCTGCCCCTCCATCCGCTCAGCCCCTCCATCCGCTCAGCCTCTCCATCTGCTCAGCCCCTCCATCCGCTCAGTCCCTCCATCCGCTCAGCCCCTGCATCCGCTCAGCCTCTCCATCCGCTCAGCCCCCCCCATCTGCTCAGCCCCTCCATCCGCTCAGTCCCTCCATCCACTCAGCCTCTCCATCCGCTCAGCCCCTCCATCCCCTCAGCCCCTCCATCCGCTCTGCCTCTCCATCCACTCAGCCTCTCCATCCCCTCAGCCCCTCCATCCGCTCAGTCCCTCAATCAGCTTAGCCCCTCCATCCGCTCAGCCTCTCAATCAGCTCAGCCTCTCCATCCCCTCAGCCCCTCCATCCGCTAAGCCCCTCCATCCGCTCAGCCCCTCCATCCGCTCAGCCTCTCAATCAGCTCAGCCCCTACATCCACTCAGCCTCTCAATCAGCTCAGCCCCTCCATCCGCTCAGCCCCTCCATCCGCTCAGCCTCTCCATCCGCTCAGCCCCTCCATCCGCTCAGTCCCTACATCCACTCAGCCCCTCCATCCGCTCAACCCCTCCATCCGCTCAGCCCCTCCATCCGCTCAACCCCTCCATCCGCTCAGCCCCTCCATCCACTCAGCCCCTCCATCCCCTCAGCCCCTCCATCCGCTCAGCCCCTCAATCCGCTCAGCCCCTCCATCCGCTCAGCCTCTCAATCCGCTCAGCCTCTCAATCCGCTCAGCCCCTCCATCCCCTCAGCCCCTCCATCCGCTCAGCCCCTAAATCCGCTCAGCCCCTCCATCCGCTCAGCCTCTCAATCCGCTCAGCCTCTCAATCCGCTCAGCCTCTTCATCCGCTCAGCCCCTCCATCCGCTCAGCCTCTCAATCCGCTCAGCCTCCCGATCCGCTCAGCCTCTCAATCCGCTCAGCCTCTCCATCCGCTCAGCCCCTCCATCCGCTCAGCCCCTCCATCCGCTCAGCCCCTCCATCCGCTCAGCCCCTCCATCCACTCAGCCCCTCCATCCGCTCAGCCCCTACATCCACTCAGCCCCTCCATCCGCTCAGCCCCTCCATCCGCTCAGCCCCTCCATCCGCTCAGCCCCTCCATCCGCTCAGCCCCTCCATCCGCTCAGCCTCTCCATCCGCTCAGCCCCTCCATCCGCTCAGCCCCTCCATCCGCTCAGCCCCTACATCCACTCAGCCCCTCCATCCGCTCAGCCCCTCCATCCGCTCAGCCCCTCCATCCGCTCAGCCCCTCCATCCGCTCAGCCTCTCAATCCGCTCAGTCCCTCCATCCCCTCAGCCTCTCAATCCGCTCAGCCCCTCCATCCGCTCAGCCCCTCCATCCGCTCAGCCTCTCAATCCACTCAGCCTCTCCATCCGCTCAGCCCCTCCATCCCCTCAGCCCCTCCATCCGCTCAGCCCCTCAATCCGCTCAGCCCCTCCATCCGCTCAGCCTCTCAATCCGCTCAGCCTCTCAATCCGCTCAGCCTCTCCATCCGCTCAGCCCCTCCATCCGCTCAGTCCCTCCATCCGCTCAGCCCCTCCATCCGCTCAGCCTCTCAATCCGCTCAGCCTCTCAATCCGCTCAGCCTCTCAATCCGCTCAGCCTCTCCATCCGCTCAGCCCATCCATCCGCTCAGCCCCTCCATCCGCTCAGCCCCTCCATCCCCTCAGCCCCTCCAACCGCTCAGCCCCTCCATCCGCTCAGCCCCTCCATCCGCTCAGCCTCTCCATCCGCTCAGCCTCTCCATCCGCTCAGCCCCTCCATCCGCTCAGCCCCTCCATCCGCTCAGCCCCTCCATCCCCTCAGCCCCTCCAACCGCTCAGCCCCTCCATCCACTCAGCCCCTCCATCCGCTCAGCCCCTACATCCACTCAGCCCCTCCAACCGCTCAGCCCCTCCATCCGCTCAGCCCCTCCATCCGCTCAGCCCCTCCATCCGCTCAGCCTCTCAATCCGCTCAGCCCCTCCATCCGCTCAGCCCCTCCATCCGCTCAGCCCCTCCATCCGCTCAGCCCCTCCATCCGCTCAGCCTCTCAATCCGCTCAGTCCCTCCATCCCCTCAGCCTCTCAATCTGCTCAGCCCCTCCATCCGCTCAGCCCCTCCATCCGCTCAGCCCCTCCATCCGCTCAGCCCCTCCATCCGCTCAGCCCCTCCATCCGCTCAGCCCCTCCATCCACTCAGCCTCTCCATCCGCTCAGCCCCCCCATCCGCTCAGCCCCTCCATCCACTCAGCCTCTCCATCTGCTCAGCCCCTCCATCCGCTCAGTCCCTCCATCCGCTCAGCCCCTCCATCCGCTCAGCCTCTCCATCCGCTCAGCCCCCCCCATCCGCTCAGCCCCTCCATCCACTCAGCCCCTCCATCCGCTCAGCCTCTCCATCCACTCAGCCTCTCCATCCGCTCAGCCCCCCCATCCGCTCAGCCTCTCCATCCGCTCAGCCCCCCCCATCTGCTCAGCCTCTCCATCCACTCAGCCTCTCCATCCCCTCAGCCCCTCCATCCGCTCAGTCCCTCCATCCGCTCAGCCCCTCCATCCGCTCAGCCTCTCAATCAGCTCAGCCTCTCCATCCCCTCAGCCCCTCCATCCGCTCAGCCCCTCCATCCGCTCAGCCTCTCAATCAGCTCAGTCCCTACTTCCACTCAGCCTCTCAATCAGCTCAGCCCCTACATCCACTCAGCCCCTCCATCCGCTCAGCCCCTCCATCCGCTCAGCCCCTCCATCCGCTCAGCCCCTCCATCCGCTCAGCCCCTCCATCCGCTCAGCCCCTCCATCCGCTCAGCCCCTCCATCCGCTCAGTCCCTACATCCACTCAGCCCCTCCATCCGCTCAACCCCTCCATCCGCTCAGCCCCTCCATCCGCTCAGTCCCTCCATCCGCTCAGCCCCTCCATCCGCTCAGCCTCTCAATCAGCTCAGCCTCTCCATCCCCTCAGCCCCTCCATCCGCTCAGCCCCTCCATCCGCTCAGCCTCTCAATCAGCTCAGCCCCTACATCCACTCAGCCCCTCCATCCGCTCAGCCCCTCCATCCGCTCAGCCCCTCCATCCGCTCAGCCCCTCCATCCGCTCAGCCCCTCCATCCACTCAGTCCCTACATCCACTCAGCCCCTCCTTCCGCTCAACCCCTCCATCCGCTCAGCCCCTCCATCCGCTCAGCCCCTCCATCCCCTCAGCCCCTCCATCCGCTCAGCCCCTCAATCCGCTCAGCCCCTCCATCCGCTCAGCCTCTCAATCCGCTCAGCCTCTCAATCCGCTCAGCCCCTCCATCCCCTCAGCCCCTCCATCCCCTCAGCCCCTCCATCCCCTCAGCCCCTCCATCCCCTCAGCCCCTCCATCCGCTCAGCCCCTCCATCCGCTCAGCCCCTCCATCCGCTCAGCCTCTCCATCCACTCAGCCCCTCCATCCGCTCAGCCCCTCCATCCCCTCAGCCCCTCCATCCGCTCAGCCCCTCAATCCGCTCAGCCCCTCCATCCGCTCAGCTTCTCAATCCGCTCAGCCTCTCAATCCGCTCAGCCCCTCCATCCCCTCAGCCCCTCCATCCCCTCAGCCCCTCCATCCGCTCAGCCCCTCAATCCGCTCAGCCCCTCCATCCGCTCAGCCTCTCAATCCGCTCAGCCTCTCAATCCGCTCAGCCTCTCCATCCGCTCAGCCCCTCCATCCGCTCAGCCTCTCAATCCGCTCAGCCCCTCCATCCGCTCAGCCCCTCCATCCGCTCAGCCCCTCCATCCGCTCAGCCCCTCCATCCCCTCAGCCCCTCCATCCCCTCAGCCCCTCCATCTGCTCAGCCCCTCCATACCCTCAGCCCCTCCATACGCTCAGCCCCTCCATCCGCTCAGCCCCTCCATCCGCTCAGCCTCTCCATCCGCTCAGCCCCTCCATCCCCTCAGCCCCTCCATCCGCTCAGCCCCTCCATCCGCTCAGCCCCTCCATCCGCTCAGCCCCTCCATCCCCTCAGCCCCTCCATCCTCATACACGGGGGGCTAGCACAAAGCATCATGGTGCCCCCTGGTGATCATCTCCTTACATAGTATGAGTACATAGTACATAGTATTTTCAAAGGGTAGAACTTCCTCTACATGTGTCAGAGACGCTTGTAGAGGCGTTAATTCGATCTCTGCCTCCGCTCATTCCGCTCCAGATCCGTCCGCATCCCACTCCAACCGGCCGAAAACCGCTCTAACTATGTCTTACATTAGCCAACCCCCTTAAAACACCCACTGCGTCTTACTATTAGGGGGTTTCTTACTATCAGGGTACTACATGGCGGTGTTACTACATGGCGGTGATACTACATGGCGGTGATACTACATGGCGGTGTTACTACATGGAGGTGTTACTACATGGAGGTATTACTACATGGCGGTGTTACTACATGGCGGTGTTACTACATGGCGGTGATACTACATGGCGGTGTTACTACATGGAGGTGTTACTACATGGAGGTATTACTACATGGCGGTGTTACTACATGGCGGTGTTACTACATGGCGGTGTTACTACATGGCGGTGTTACTACATGACGGTGTTACTACATGGCGGTGTTACTACATGGCTGTGTTACTACATGGCGGTGTTACTACATGGCGGTGTTACTACATGGTGGTGTTACTACATGGAGGTGTTACTACATGACGGTGGTACTACATGGCGGTGTTACTACATGGCGGTGTTACTACATGGCGGTGTTACTACATGACGGTGTTACTACATGGCGGTGTTACAACATGGCGGTATTACTACATGGCGGTGTTACTACATGACGGTGTTACTACATGGCGGTGTTACTACATGACGGTGTTACTACATGGCTGTGTTACTACATGGCGGTGTTACTACATGGCGGTGTTACTACATGGTGGTGTTACTACATGGAGGTGTTACTACATGACGGTGGTACTACATGGCGGTGTTACTACATGGCGGTGTTACTACATGGCGGTGTTACTACATGACGGTGTTACTACATGGCGGTGTTACAACATGGCGGTATTACTACATGGCGGTGTTACTACATGGTGGTGTTACTACATGGCGGTGTTACTACATGGCGGTGTTACTACATGGCGGTGTTACTACATGGCGGCATTACTACATGGCGGTGTTACTACATGGCGGTGTTACAACATGGCGGTTTCAATACATGAAGGTATTACTACATGACGGTATTACTACATGGCGATGTTACTACATGGAGGTGTTATTACATGACGGTGTAACTACATGGCGGCGCTACTCCATGGAGGTGTTACTACATGCTGTTGTTACTACATGGACGTGTTACTACATGGCGGTTTCACTAAATGACAATATTACTACATGGCGTTTTTACTACATGACGTTGTTACTGCATGCCGGTGTTAATACATGGCGGTGTTACTAAATGACGGTGTTACTACATGCTGTTGTTACTACATGGCGGTGTTACTACATGGCGGTGTTACTAAATGACGGTGTTACTACATGCTGTTGTTACTACATGGCGGTGTTACTACATGGCGATGTTACTACATGGCGGTGTTACTACATGATGGTGTTACTACATGACGGTGTTACTACATGGTGTTGTTACTACATGGCAGTGTTACTACATGGCGGTGTTACTACATGGCGGTGTTACTACATGCCGGTTTTACTACATGGCAGTGTTACTACATGACGGTGTTACTACATGACGGTATTACTACATGCCGGTGTTACTACATGACAGTGTCACTACATGATGTTGTAACTACATAAAGGTGTTACTGCATGTCGGTGTTTCTACATGGCGGTGTATCTACATAAGGGTCTTACTACGTGGCGGTGTTACTACATGGAGGATGGAGGTGTTATTACTTGATGGTGTTACTAAATGGCGGTGTTACTACATGGCAGTGTTACTACATGGCGGTGTTACTACATGGCGGTGTCACTACATGGCGGGTGTTACTACATGATGGTGTTACAACATGGCAGTGTTACTACATGGCAGTGTTACTATATGGCGGGGTTACTACATGGCGGGGTTACTACATGACGGTGTTACTACATGGTGATGTTACTACATGGCAGTGTTACTACATGATAGTGTTACTACATGGCGGTGTTACTACATGGAGGTATTACTACACGGAGTTGTTATTACATGGCAGTGTTACTACATGATGCTGTTACTCTATGGTAGTGTTACTACATAAATGTGTTACTACATGGCGTTCTTACTACATGGAGGTGTTTCTACATGGCAATGTTACTACATGGAGGATGGAGGTGTTATTACTTGACGGTGTTACTACATGACGTTTTTACTATATGGCGGTGTCACTACATGAAGGTCTAACTACATGGTGGTGTTACTACATGGAGGTTTCTCTACATGGCGGTGTAACTACATGACGTTGTTACTACATGGTGGTGTTACTACATGGCGTTGTTACTACATGGCGGTGTTACTACATGACGGTGTTACTACATGTCGGTGTTACTACATGTCGGTGTTACTACATGGCGGTGTTACTACATGGCGGTGTTACTACATGACGGTGTTACTACATGGCGGTGTTACTACATGGTGATGTTACTACATGGCAGTCTTACTACATGATGGTGTTACTACATGGCGGTGTTACTACATGAAGGTCTATCTATATGACGGTGTTACTACATGAAGGTCTATCTATATGACGGTGTTACTACATGGCGGTGTTACTACATGGCGGTGTTACTACATGGCGGTGTTACTACATGGCGGTGTTACTACATGTCGGTGTTACTACATGGCGGTGTTACTACATGGCGGTGTTACTACATGGCGGTGTTACTACATGTCGGTGTTAGTACATGTCGGTGTTAGTACATGGCGGTGTTACTACATGGCGGTGTTACTACATGACGGTGTTACTACATGGCGGTGTTACTACATGTCGGTGTTACTACATGGCGGTGTTACTACATGTCGGTGTTAGTACATGTCGGTGTTAGTACATGGCGGTGTTACTACATGGCGGTGTTACTACATGGCGGTGTTACTACATGACGGTGTTACTACATGACGGTGTTACTACATGGCGGTGTTACTACATGTCGGTGTTACTACATGGCGGTGTTACTACATGAAGGTGTTACTACACGGCGGTGTTACTACATGGCTGTGTTACTACATGGCGGTGTTACTACATGATGGTGTTACTACACGGCGGTGTTACTACATGGTGGTGTTACTGCATGGCGGTATTACTGCATGATGGTGTTACTACATGGCGGTGTTACTACATGATGGTGTTACTACATGGCAGTGTTACTACATGATGGTGTTACTACATGACGTTGCTACTACATGTCAGTGTTACTACATGGCGGTGTTACTACATGACGGTGTTACTATATGGCGGTGTTACTACATGGCGGTGTTACTACATGTCGGTGTTACTACATGGGGGTATTACTGCATGATGGTGTCACTACATGGCGGTGTTACTACATTGCGGTGTTACTACATGGCGGTGTTACTAAATGACGGTGTTACTACATGATGGTGTTACTACATGATGTTGCTACTACATGGCGGTGTTACTACATGGCGGTGTTACTACATGGCGGTGTTACTACATGGCGGAGTTACTACATGACGGTGTTACTACATGACGGTGTTACTACATGGCGGTGTTACTATATGGTGGTGTTACTGCATGATGGTGTTACTACATGGCGGTGTTACTACATGATGGTGTTACTACACGGTGGTGTTACTACATGATGGTGTTACTACATGACGTTGCTACTACATGTCTGTGTTACTACATGGCGGTGTTACTACATGACGGTGTTACTATGTGGCGGTGTTACTACATGGCGGTGTTACTACATGTCGGTGTTACTACATGGGGGTATTACTGCATGATGGTGTCACTACATGGCGGTGTTACTACATTGCGGTGTTACTACATGGTGGTGTTACTACATGGCGGTGTTACTAAATGACGGTGTTACTACATGATGGTGTTACTACATGGCAGTGTTACTACATGGCGGTGTTACTACATGGCGGTGTTACTACATGGCGGTGTTACTACATGGCGGTGTTACTACATGGCGGTGTTATTAAATGACGTTGTTACTACATGTCGGTGTTACTACATGTCGGTGTTACTACATGACGTTGTTACTACATGGCGGTGTTACTACATGGCGGTGTTACTACATGACGGTGTTTTTACATGGCGGTGTTACTACATGTCGGTGTTACTACATGTCGGTGTTACTACACGGCGGTGTTACTACATGGTGGTGTTACTACATGGCGGTATTACTGCATGATGGTGTTACTACATGTCGGTGTTACTACATGTCGGTGTTACTATATGTCGGTGTTACTACATGGCGGTGTTACGACATGGCGGTGTTACTACATGACGGTGTTACGACATGGCGGTGTTACTACATGGCGGTGTTACTGCATGGCGGTATTACTGCATGATGGTGTTACTACATGGCGGTGTTACTACATGATGGTGTTACTACATGGCAGTGTTACTACATGATGGTGTTACTACATGACGTTGCTACTACATGTCAGTGTTACTACATGGCGGTGTTACTACATGACGGTGTTACTATATGGCGGTGTTACTACATGGCGGTGTTACTACATGTCGGTGTTACTACATGGGGGTATTACTGCATGATGGTGTCACTACATGGCGGTGTTAGTACATTGCGGTGTTACTACATGGCGGTGTTACTAAATGACGGTGTTACTACATGATGGTGTTACTACATGATGTTGCTACTACATGGCGGTGTTACTACATGGCGGTGTTACTACATGGCGGTGTAACTACATGGCGGAGTTACTACATGACGGTGTTACTACATGGCGGTGTTACTATATGGTGGTGTTACTGCATGGCGGTATTACTGCATGATGGTGTTACTACATGGCGGTGTTACTACATGATGGTGTTACTACACGGCGGTGTTACTACATGATGGTGTTACTACATGACGTTGCTACTACATGTCTGTGTTACTACATGGCGGTGTTACTACATGACGGTGTTACTATATGGCGGTGTTACTACATGGCGGTGTTACTACATGTCGGTGTTACTACATGGGGGTATTACTGCATGATGGTGTCACTACATGGCGGTGTTACTACATTGCGGTGTTACTACATGGTGGTGTTACTACATGGCGGTGTTACTAAATGACGGTGTTACTACATGATGGTGTTACTACATGGCGGTGTTACTACATGGCTGTGTTACTACATGGCGGTGTTACTACATGGCGGTGTTACTACATGGCGGTGTTACTACATGTCGGTGTTACTACATGGCGGTGTTACTACATGGCGGTGTTATTAAATGACGTTGTTACGACATGGCGGTGTTACTACATGACGGTGTTACGACATGGCGGTGTTACTACATGGCGGTGTTACTGCATGGCGGTATTACTGCATGATGGTGTTACTACATGGCGGTGTTACTACATGATGGTGTTACTACATGGCAGTGTTACTACATGATGGTGTTACTACATGACGTTGCTACTACATGTCAGTGTTACTACATGGCGGTGTTACTACATGACGGTGTTACTATATGGCGGTGTTACTACATGGCGGTGTTACTACATGTCGGTGTTACTACATGGGGGTATTACTGCATGATGGTGTCACTACATGGCGGTGTTAGTACATTGCGGTGTTACTACATGGCGGTGTTACTAAATGACGGTGTTACTACATGATGGTGTTACTACATGATGTTGCTACTACATGGCGGTGTTACTACATGGCGGTGTTACTACATGGCGGTGTTACTACATGGCGGAGTTACTACATGACGGTGTTACTACATGGCGGTGTTACTATATGGTGGTGTTACTGCATGGCGGTATTACTGCATGATGGTGTTACTACATGGCGGTGTTACTACATGATGGTGTTACTACACGGCGGTGTTACTACATGATGGTGTTACTACATGACGTTGCTACTACATGTCTGTGTTACTACATGGCGGTGTTACTACATGACGGTGTTACTATATGGCGGTGTTACTACATGGCGGTGTTACTACATGTCGGTGTTACTACATGGGGGTATTACTGCATGATGGTGTCACTACATGGCGGTGTTACTACATTGCGGTGTTACTACATGGTGGTGTTACTACATGGCGGTGTTACTAAATGACGGTGTTACTACATGATGGTGTTACTACATGGCGGTGTCACTACATGGCTGTGTTACTACATGGCTGTGTTACTACATGGCGGTGTTACTACATGGCGGTGTTACTACATGGCGGTGTTACTACATGTCGGTGTTACTACATGGCGGTGTTACTACATGGCGGTGTTATTAAATGACGTTGTTACTACATGTCGGTGTTACTACATGTCGGTGTTACTACATGACGTTGTTACTACATGGCGGTGTTACTACATGTCGGTGTTACTACATGGCGGTGTTACTACATGGCGGTGTTACTACATGGCGGTGTTACTACATGGCTGTGTTACTACATGGCGGTGTTACTACATGGCGGTGTTACTACATGGCGGTGTTACTACATGGCGGTGTTACTACATGGCGGTGTTACTACATGTCGGTGTTACTACATGGCGGTGTTACTACATGGCGGTGTTATTAAATGACGTTGTTACTACATGTCGGTGTTACTACATGTCGGTGTTACTACATGACGGTGTTACTACATGGCGGTGTTATTAAATGACGTTGTTACTACATGTCGGTGTTACTACATGGCGGTGTTACTACATGGCGGTGTTATTAAATGACGTTGTTACTACATGTCGGTGTTACTACATGTCGGTGTTACTACATGACGTTGTTACTACATGGCGGTGTTACTACATGTCGGTGTTACTACATGGCGGTGTTACTACATGGCGGTGTTACTACATGGCGGTGTTACTACATGTCGGTGTTACTACACGGCGGTGTTACTACATGGCGGTGTTACTACATGGCGGTATTACTGCATGATGGTGTTACTACATGTCGGTGTTACTATATGTCGGTGTTACTACATGGCGGTGTTACGACATGGCGGTGTTACTACATGACGGTGTTACGACATGGCGGTGTTACTACATGGCGGTGTTACTACACGGCGGTGTTACTACACAGCGGTGTTACTACATGACGTTGTTACTACATGGCGGTGTTACTACATGGCGGTGTTACTAAATGACGTTGTTACTACATGGCGGTGTTACTACATGATGGTGTTACTACATGACGTTGCTACTACATGTCAGTGTTACTACATGGCGGTGTTACTACATGACGTTGTTACTATATGGCGGTGTTACTACATGGCGGTGTTACTACATGTCAGTGTTACTACATGGGGGTATTACTGCATGATGGTGTCACTACATGGCGGTGTTACTACATTGCGGTGTTACTACATGGCGGTTTTACTACTTGACGTTGTTACTATATGGCGGTGTTACTACATGGCGGTGTTATTAAATGACATTGCTACTACATGTCGGTGTTACTACATGGCGGTGTTACTACATGTCGGTGTTACTACATGGCGGTGTTACTACATTACCTTGTTACTACATGGCGGTGTTACTACATGACCTTGTTACTACATGGCGGTGTTACTACATGGCGGTGTTACTACATGGCGGTGTTACTACATGACGTTGTTACTACATGGCGGTGTTACTACATGGCGGTGTTACTACATGACCTTGTTACTACATGTCGGTGTTACTACATGGCGGTGTTACTACATGGCGGTGTTACTACATGACCTTGTTACTACATGTCGGTGTTACTACATGGCGGTGTTACTACATGACGTTGTTGCTATATGGCGGTGTTACTACATGGCGGTGTTACTACATGACCTTGTTACTACATGTCGGTGTTACTACATGTCGGTGTTACTACATGGCGGTGTTACTACATGGCGGTGTTACTACATGACCTTGTTACTACATGTCGGTGTTACTACATGGCGGTGTTACTACATGACGTTGTTGCTATATGGCGGTGTTACTACATGACCTTGTTACTACATGACGTTGTTGCTACATGGCGGTGTTACTACATGACCTTGTTACTACATGTCGGTGTTACTACATGGCGGTGTTACTACATGGCGGTGTCACTACATGACGGTGATACTACATGGCGGCGTTACTACATGACGGTGTTATTACATGACGGTCCTACTACATGAAGGTGTTACTTCATGCCCTTTTTACTACGTGCCGGTGTTACTACATGGCGGTGTTACTACATGGCGGTGTTACTACATGATGGTGTTACTACATGGCGGTGTTACTACATGGCGGTGTCACTACATGTCGGTGTTACTACAAGGCGGTGTAACTACATGACGTTTTCACTACATAACGGTAATACTACATGACGGTGTTACTACATGGCGGTAGAACTTAGGCCACTTAGCAGGGTTAGTTAATTTAGCAGAATATTACCTCAGGCATAACGATACCCCCCATATCCAAGTGTCATTAAAAATGTACTCTTATTCTGGTATTTATAACGGGAAACTTTCTGATGCAAATAAACTCTTTTCTATAAGCCCAGTGATGTGTGGAGAGTTCTATCTGTGCTCTGCACCGTGTAGTTCCGGGTCAGAGTAGACAGAGCTGTGTCCCTGGCGCTTTATTGGATACAATGTAGCGCAATCCCCCAGTATAGACACTAGGGGGCAGTGTTTGTATCTAAACTCTTTACTTGCTGCAACATTGTCTCATATCTGGGATTCCATTCCACACATAACAGCAGTGACCTAAGTGTCTGGATCCGGCTCCTTCCGCCCCTGATGGGTCTGTCCCTGCCGGCAGTACTGAGCGCCGCCCCCAACTACTCATTAGTTTCACTCATCCACACACACTTTGATTTTAAAATCCGATTCTAATAGCCCCCCCAACATGTTTCAGGGGTATTGGGCTATAAATGGTGGCAGCGTGAATTGTTTGGGGTTATCATGGGGGTCATTTACTAAGGGCCCGAATCGCGTTTTTACGGCGGGTTATCCGACGGATTCCGAGAAAATTGTACCCCCTTTGTACTTAAAAGGAACCTACCACCACGATTCTGCCTATAAAGGTAGATCAGGTGGTAGGTGGATGTAAGGGACGTGACGAGAGACCTTTTTTTGGGCTAATCCTCACGTCCCCGCTATCTTTTAGTAAACTTTAATAAGCGGGTATGTCAATTTTTTTAAGCGGCTACAGGGGCATGGAGTGGCTGGACATGAGGCCACACGTCGCTGCTACTCCATCCCCCGGAAGCCACGTTACTCCGCCTACCATTTCATCTACAAGGAGCTGCGCGCGCTCGTCCGTGTGCCTGGCGTTCTGCACATGCGCAGAACACAGGCCTGCGGTTGCGCGGCCATAGCTCCGAACGCCAGGCACACGGCTACGAGGAGCTGCGTGCCAAAGATGAAATGGTAGGCGGAGAAAAGAGGCTACTGGGGGGGTGGAGTAGCCGCAACGTGTGGCCTCATGTCCGGCTACTCCACGCCCCAGTAGCCGCTTAAAAAAATTTACATATCCCCCGATAAAAGTTTTCTTACAGATAGCCGGGACGTGAGGATTATCCCAAAAAAGGTCTATCCTCACGTCCCATTCATCCACCTTTATAGGCAGAATCGTGGTGGTAGGTGCCCTTTAAGTGGTAGGTTCCCTTTAAGAAGTACTTCAGCGCTTCCTTGCCCAGCTCGTGCCTGATGATGCTATTAAGGGACTCAAGGTCCAAACTCGCTAGTGGGGTCCTGGGAGTAACTCAAAGAGATTTCTGATAACGTCTCTGGTGTCCTGTAAGTGTGAGGGTCACGTCTGGAGGATTTGGGCAGCACGGGTGCCACAGGCTTGGGTGAGGTTGTTACATCCCGATACTACAGGTCGCCCTGGTGTAGGTCTTTTGTCCTTATGCACATAGGTCACTGCTGTTATCCAGACACATAGGTTACTGCTGTTATCCAGACACATAGGTTACTGCTGTTATCCAGACACATAGGTCACTGCTGTTATCCAGACACATAGGTTACTGCTGTTATCCAGACACATAGGTTACTGCTGTTATCCGGACACATAGGTTACTGCTGTTATCCGGACACATAGGTTACTGCTGTTATCCAGACACATAGGTCACTGCTGTTATCGAGACACATAGGTCACTGCTGTTATCCAGACACATAGGTTACTGCTGTTATCCAGACACATAGGTTACTGCTGTTATCCAGACACATAGGTTACTGCTGTTATCCAGACACATAGGTTACTGCTGTTATCCAGACACATAGGTTACTGCTGTTATCCAGACACTTAGGTCACTGCTGTTATCCGGACACATAGGTTACTGCTGTTATCCAGACACATAGGTTACTGCTGTTATCCAGACACATAGGTTACTGCTGTTATCCAGACACATAGGTTACTGCTGTTATCCAGACACATAGGTTACTGCTGTTATCCAGATACATAGGTCACTGCTGTTATCCAGACACATAGGTTACTGCTGTTATCCAGACACATAGGTTACTGCTGTTATCCAGACACATAGGTTACTGCTGTTATCCAGACACATAGGTTACTGCTGTTATCCAGATACATAGGTCACTGCTGTTATCCAGACACATAGGTTACTGCTGTTATCCAGACACATAGGTTACTGCTGTTATCCAGACACATAGGTTACTGCTGTTATCCGGACACATAGGTTACTGCTGTTATCCAGACACATAGGTTACTGCTGTTATCCAGACACATAGGTTACTGCTGTTATCCAGACACATAGGTTACTGCTGTTATCGAGACACATAGGTTACTGCTGTTATCGAGACACATAGGTTACTGCTGTTATCCAGACACATAGGTTACTGCTGTTATCCAGACACATAGGTTACTGCTGTTATCCGGACACATAGGTTACTGCTGTTATCCGGACACATAGGTTACTGCTGTTATCCAGACACATAGGTCACTGCTGCTATCCAGACACATAGGTTACTGCTGTTATCCAGACACATAGGTCACTGCTGTTATCCAGACACATAGGTTACTGCTGTTATCCAGACACATAGGTTACTGCTGTTATCCAGACACATAGGTTACTGCTGTTATCCAGACACATAGGTTACTGCTGTTATCCAGACACATAGGTTACTGCTGTTATCCAGACACATAGGTCACTGCTGTTATCCAGACACATAGGTCACTGCTGTTATCCAGACACATAGGTTACTGCTGTTATCCGGACACATAGGTTACTGCTGTTATCCAGACACATAGGTTACTGCTGTTATCCGGACACATAGGTTACTGCTGTTATCCAGACACATAGGTTACTGCTGTTATCCAGACACATAGGTCACTGCTGTTATCCAGACACATATGTTACTGCTGTTATCCAGACACATAGGTTACTGCTGTTATCCAGACACATAGGTTACTGCTGTTATCCAGACACATAGGTTACTGCTGTTATCCAGACACATAGGTTACTGCTGTTATCCAGACACATAGGTTACTGCTGTTATCCAGACACATAGGTTACTGCTGTTATCCAGACACATAGGTTACTGCTGTTATCGAGACACATAGGTTACTGCTGTTATCCAGACACATAGGTTACTGCTGTTATCCAGACACATAGGTTACTGCTGTTATCCAGACACATAGGTCACTGCTGTTATCCAGACACATAGGTTACTGCTGTTATCCGGACACATAGGTTACTGCTGTTATCCAGACACATAGGTTACTGCTGTTATCCAGACACATAGGTTACTGCTGTTATCCAGACACATAGGTTACTGCTGTTATCCAGACACATAGGTTACTGCTGTTATCCAGACACATAGGTTACTGCTGTTATCCAGACACATAGGTCACTGCTGTTATCCAGACACATAGGTTACTGCTGCTGCTTTGTGTGTGGAATGGAATGAAATCCCAGATATGAGACACTGGGGCAGATTTACTTACCCGGTCCATTCGCGATCCAGCGGCGCGTTCTCTGCGGTGGATTCGGGTCCGGCCGGGATTCACTAAGGCAGGTCCTCCGCTGTCCACCAGATGGACCACCGGCCTATACTTGGTGAAGGTAAGTGCAATTTTCGCGACACATTTTTTTTTTTAAATGCGGCGGTTTTTCCGAATCCGTCGGGTTTTCGTTCGGCCACGCCCCCCGATTTCCGTCGCGTGCATGCCAGCGCCGATGCGCCAAAATCCGATCGCGTGCGCCAAAATCCCGGTGCAATTCAGGGAAAATCGGTGCAAATCGGAAATATTCGGGTAACACGTCGGGAAAACGCGAATCGGCCCCTTAGTAAATGACCCCCAATGTTGCAGCAAGTAAAGAGTTTAGATACAAACACTGCCCCCTAGTGTCTATACTGGGGGATTGCGCTACATTGTATCCAATAAAGCGCCAGGGACACAGCTCTGTCTACTCTGACCCTGAACTACACGGTGCAGAGCACAGATATAACTCTCCACACATCACTGGGCTTATAAAAAAGAGTTTATTTGTGTCAGAAAGTTTCCCGTTATAAATACCAGAATAAAAGTTAATTTTTTTAATGACACTTGGATATGGGGGGTATCGTTATGCCTGAGGCAATATTCTGTTAAACTACATGGAGGTGTTACGATATCTCAGTGTTACTACATGGATGTGCTACTACATGGAGGTGTTACTACATGGCGGTTTCACTACATGGAGGTGTTACTACATGACGGTGTTACTACATGGATGTGTTACTACATGGCGGTGTTACTACATGACGGTGTTACTACATGGAGGTGTTACTACAAGACGGTATTACTACATGGATGTGTTACTACATGGAGGTGTTACTACATGGCGGTTTCACTACATGGAGGTGTTACTACATGACGGTGTTACTACATGGATGTGTTACTACATGGAGGTGTTACTACATGGCGGTTTCACTACATGGAGGTGTTACTACATGACGGTGTTACTACATGGATGTGTTACTACATGGAGGTGTTACTACATGGCGGTTTCACTACATGGAGGTGTTACTACATGACGGTGTTACTACATGGATGTGTTACTACATGGCGGTGTTACTACATGGCGGTGTTACTACATGGAGGTGTTACTACAAGACGGTATTACTACATGGATGTGTTACTACATGGAGGTGTTACTACATGGCGGTTTCACTACATGGAGGTGTTACTACATGACGGTGTTACTACATGGATGTGTTACTACATGGAGGTGTTACTACATGGCGGGTTTAACTACATGACGGTGTTACTACATGACGGTGTTACTACATGGATGTGCTACTACATGGCGGTGTTACTACATGACGGGTTTCACTACATGACGGTGTTACTACATGACGGTGTTACTACATTGATGTGTTACTACATGGCAGTGTTACTACAAGACGGTATTACTACATGGATGTGTTACTACATGGAGGTGTTACTACATGGCGGTTTCACTACATGGAGGTGTTACTACATGACGGTGTTACTACATGGATGTGTTACTACATGGCGGTGTTACTACATGGCGGTGTTACTACATGGAGGTGTTACTACAAGACGGTATTACTACATGGATGTGTTACTACATGGAGGTGTCACTACATGGCGGTTTCACTACATGGAGGTGTTACTACATGACGGTGTTACTACATGGATGTGTTACTACATGGAGGTGTTACTACATGGCGGGTTTCACTACATGACGGTGTTACTACATGACGGTGTTACTACATGGATGTGTTACTACATGGAGGTGTTACTACATGGCGGTTTCACTACATGGAGGTGTTACTACATGGCGGGTTTCACTACATGACGGTGTTACTACATGACGGTGTTACTACATGGATGTGTTACTACATGGCAGTGTTACTACAAGACGGTATTACTACATGGATGTGCTACTACATGGCAGTGTTACTACATGGATGTGTTACTACATGACGGTGTTACTACATGACGGTGCTACTACATGGCGGTGTTACTACATGGCGGTGTTACTACATGGATGTGTTACTACATGACGGTGTTACTACATGGCGGTGTTACTACATGACGGTGTTACTACATGGCGGTGTTACTACATGGAGGTGTTACTACAAGACGGTATTACTACATGGATGTGTTACTACATGGAGGTGTTACTACATGGCGGTTTCACTACATGGAGGTGTTACTACATGACGGTGTTACTACATGGATGTGTTACTACATGGAGGTGTTACTACATGGCGGTTTCACTACATGGAGGTGTTACTACATGACGGTGTTACTACATGGATGTGTTACTACATGGAGGTGTTACTACATGGCGGTTTCACTACATGGAGGTGTTACTACATGACGGTGTTACTACATGGATGTGTTACTACATGGCGGTGTTACTACATGGCGGTGTTACTACATGGAGGTGTTACTACAAGACGGTATTACTACATGGATGTGTTACTACATGGAGGTGTTACTACATGGCGGTTTCACTACATGGAGGTGTTACTACATGACGGTGTTACTACATGGATGTGTTACTACATGGAGGTGTTACTACATGGCGGGTTTAACTACATGACGGTGTTACTACATGACGGTGTTACTACATGGATGTGCTACTACATGGCGGTGTTACTACATGACGGTATTACTACATGGAGGTGTTACTACATGGCGGGTTTCACTACATGACGGTGTTACTACATGACGGTGTTACTACATGGATGTGTTACTACATGGCAGTGTTACTACAAGACGGTATTACTACATGGATGTGTTACTACATGGAGGTGTTACTACATGGCGGTTTCACTACATGGAGGTGTTACTACATGACGGTGTTACTACATGGATGTGTTACTACATGGCGGTGTTACTACATGGAGGTGTTACTACAAGACGGTATTACTACATGGATGTGTTACTACATGGAGGTGTCACTACATGGCGGTTTCACTACATGGAGGTGTTACTACATGACGGTGTTACTACATGGATGTGTTACTACATGGAGGTGTTACTACATGGCGGGTTTCACTACATGACGGTGTTACTACATGACGGTGTTACTACATGGATGTGTTACTACATGGAGGTGTTACTACATGGCGGTTTCACTACATGGAGGTGTTACTACATGGCGGGTTTCACTACATGACGGTGTTACTACATGACGGTGTTACTACATGGATGTGTTACTACATGGCAGTGTTACTACAAGACGGTATTACTACATGGATGTGCTACTACATGGCAGTGTTACTACATGGATGTGTTACTACATGACGGTGTTACTACATGACGGTGCTACTACATGGCGGTGTTACTACATGGCGGTGTTACTACATGGATGTGTTACTACATGACGGTGTTACTACATGGCGGTGTTACTACATGACGGTGTTACTACATGGCGGTGTTACTACATGGAGGTGTTACTACAAGACGGTATTACTACATGGATGTGTTACTACATGGAGGTGTTACTACATGGCGGTTTCACTACATGGAGGTGTTACTACATGGCGGTGTTACTACATGGAGGTGTTACTACAAGACGGTATTACTACATGGATGTGTTACTACATGGAGGTGTTACTACATGGCGGTTTCACTACATGGAGGTGTTACTACATGACGGTGTTACTACATGGATGTGTTACTACATGGAGGTGTTACTACATGGCGGTTTCACTACATGGAGGTGTTACTACATGACGGTGTTACTACATGGATGTGTTACTACATGGAGGTGTTACTACATGGCGGTTTCACTACATGGAGGTGTTACTACATGACGGTGTTACTACATGGATGTGTTACTACATGGCGGTGTTACTACATGGCGGTGTTACTACATGGAGGTGTTACTACAAGACGGTATTACTACATGGATGTGTTACTACATGGAGGTGTTACTACATGGCGGTTTCACTACATGGAGGTGTTACTACATGACGGTGTTACTACATGGATGTGTTACTACATGGAGGTGTTACTACATGGCGGGTTTCACTACATGACGGTGTTACTACATGACGGTGTTACTACATGGATGTGCTACTACATGGCGGTGTTACTACATGACGGTATTACTACATGGAGGTGTTACTACATGGCGGGTTTCACTACATGACGGTGTTACTACATGACGGTGTTACTACATGGATGTGTTACTACATGGCAGTGTTACTACAAGACGGTATTACTACATGGATGTGTTACTACATGGAGGTGTTACTACATGGCGGTTTCACTACATGGAGGTGTTACTACATGACGGTGTTACTACATGGATGTGTTACTACATGGCGGTGTTACTACATGGCGGTGTTACTACATGGAGGTGTTACTACAAGACGGTATTACTACATGGATGTGTTACTACATGGAGGTGTTACTACATGGCGGTTTCACTACATGGAGGTGTTACTACATGACGGTGTTACTACATGGATGTGTTACTACATGGAGGTGTTACTACATGGCGGGTTTCACTACATGACGGTGTTACTACATGACGGTGTTACTACATGGATGTGCTACTACATGGCGGTGTTACTACATGACGGTATTACTACATGGAGGTGTTACTACATGGCGGGTTTCACTACATGACGGTGTTACTACATGACGGTGTTACTACATGGATGTGTTACTACATGGCAGTGTTACTACAAGACGGTATTACTACATGGATGTGCTACTACATGGCAGTGTTACTACATGGATGTGTTACTACATGACGGTGTTACTACATGACGGTGCTACTACATGGCGGTGTTACTACATGGCGGTGTTACTACATGGATGTGTTACTACATGACGGTGTTACTACATGGCGGTGTTACTACATGACGGTGTTACTACATGGCGGTGTTACTACATGGCGGGTTTCACTACATGACGGTGTTACTACATGGATGTGTAACTACATGGAGGTGTTACTACATGGCGGTGTTACTACATGATGGTGTTACTACATGGCGGTGTTACTACAAGACGGTATTACTACATGGATGTGTTACTACATGGCAGTGTTACTACAAGACGGTATTACTACATGGATGTGCTACTACATGGCAGTGTTACTACATGGATGTGTTACTACATGACGGTGTTACTACATGACGGTGCTACTACATGGCGGTGTTACTACATGGATGTGTTACTACATGACGGTGTTACTACATGGCGGTGTTACTACATGACGGTGTTACTACATGGATGTGTTACTACATGGCGGGTTTCACTACATGACGGTGTTACTACATGGATGTGTAACTACATGGAGGTGTTACTACATGACGGTATTACTACATGGAGGTGTTACTACATGGAGGTGTTACTACATGGAGGTATTGCTACATGGTGGTTTCACTACATGATGGTGTTACTACATGACGGTATTACTACATGGATGTGTTACTACATGGTGGTTTCACTACATGATGGTGTTACTACATGGCAGTGTTACTACATGACAGTATTACTACATGGCGGTGTTACTACGTGGCAGTGTTACTACATGGTGGTGTTACTACATGGCGTTACCACACGGCGGTGTTACTACATGGCGGCGTTACTATATGGCGGTGTTACTACATGGCGGTGTTACTACATGGCGGTGTTACTACATGGCGTTACTACATGGCGGTGTTACTACATGGTGGTGTTACTACATGGCGGTGTTACTACATGGCGGTGTTACTACATGGTGGTGTTACTACATGGCGGTGTTACTACATGGCGGTGTTACTACATGGCGGTGTTACTACGTGGCGTTACTACATGGTGGTGTTACTACATGGCGGTGTTACTACATGGCGGTGTTACTACATGGCGGTGTTACTACATGGCGTTACTACATGGTGGTGTTACTACATGGCGGCGTTACTACATGGCGGTGTTACTACATGTCGGTGTTACTACATGGCGTTACTACATGGCGGTGTTACTACATGGCGTTACTACATGGCGGTGTTACTACATGGCGGCGTTACTACATGGCGGTGTTACTACATGTCGGTGTTACTACATGGTGGTGTTATTACATGACGGTGTTACTACATGTCGGTGTTACTACATGGCGGTGTTACTACATGGCGGTGTTACTACGTGGCGGTGTTACTACATGGTGGTGTTACTACATGGCGTTACCACACGGCGGTGTTACTACATGGCGGCGTTACTACATGGCGGTGTTACTACATGGCGGTGTTACTACATGGCGGTGTTACTATATGGCGGTGTTACTACATGGCGGTGTTACTACATGGCGGTGTTACTACATGGCAGTCTTACTACATGGCAGTGTTACTACATGGAGGTGTTACTACATGATGGTGTTACTACATGGCGGTGTTACTACATGGTGGTGTTACTACATGGCAGTGTTACTACATGGCGGTGTTACTACATGGAGGTGTTACTACATGGAGGTGTTACTACATGGCGGTGTTACTACATGGTGGTGTTACTACATGGCGGTGTTACTACATGGTGGTGTTACTACATGGTGGTGTTACTACATGGTGGTGTTACTACATGGTGGTGTTACTACATGGCGGTGTTACTACATGGCGGTGTTACTACATGGCAGTGTTACTACATGGCGGTGTTACTACATGGCGGTGTTACTACATGGAGGTGTTACTACATGGAGGTGTTACTACATGGCGGTGTTACTACATGGTGGTGTTACTACATGGCGGTGTTACTACATGGTGGTGTTACTACATGGAGGTGTTACTACATGGTGGTGTTACTACATGGTGGTGTTACTACATGGCGGTATTACTACATGGCTGTGTTACTACATGGTGGTGTTACTACATGGTGGTGTTACTACATGGCGGTGTTACTACATGTCGGTGTTACTACATGGCGGTGTTATTACATGGCGGTGTTACTACATGGCGGTGTTACTACATGGCGGTGTTACTACATGGCGGTGTTACTACATGGCGGTGTTACTACATGACGGTATTACTACATGGCGGTGTTACTACGTGGCAGTGTTACTACATGGTGGTGTTACTACATGGCGGTGTTACTACATGGCGGTGTTACTACATGACGGTATTACTACATGGCGGTGTTACTACGTGGCAGTGTTACTACATGGTGGTGTTACTACATGGCGGTGTTACTACATGGCGGTGTTACTACGTGGCGGTGTTACTACATGGTGGTGTTACTACATGGCGGTGTTACTCTATGGCGGTGTTACTACATGGCGGCGTTACTACATGGTGGTGTTACTACATGGCGGTGTTACTACATGGCGGTGTTACTACATGGCGGCGTTACTACATGGCGGCGTTACTACATGGCGGCGTTACTACATGGCGATGTTACTACATGGCGGTGTTACTACATGACGGCGTTACTACATGGCGGTGTTACTACATGGCGGTGTTACTACATGACGGTGTTACTACATGGCGGTGTTACTACATGATGGTGTTACTACATGCCGGTGTTACTACATGGCGGTGTTACTACATGGCGGTGTTACTACATGGCGGTGTTACTACATGACGGTGTTACTACATGGCGGTGTTACTACATGGCGGTGTTACTACATGGCGGTGTTACTACATGACGGTATTACTACATGGCGGTGTTACTACGTGGCAGTGTTACTACATGGTGGTGTTACTACATGGCGTTACTACACTGCGGTGTTACTACATGGCGGCGTTACTACATGGCGGTGTTACTACATGGCGGTGTTACTACATGGCGGCGTTACTACATGGCGGTGTTACTACATGGCGGTGTTACTACATGGCGGCGTTACTACATGGCGGCGTTACTACATGGCGGCGTTACTACATGGCGGCGTTACTACATGGCGGTGTTACTACATGGCGGCGTTACTACATGGTGGCGTTACTACATGGCGGTGTTACTACATGGCGGTGTTACTACATGGCGGCGTTACTACATGGCGGCGTTACTACATGGCGGTGTTACTACATGACGGTGTTACTACATGGCGGTGTTACTACATGGCGGTGTTACTACATGACGATGTTACTACATGGCGGTGTTACTACATGGCGGTGTTACTACATGGCGGTGTTACTACATGGCGGTGTTACTACATGACGGTGTTACTACATGTCGGTGTTACTACATGACGGTGTTACTACATGACGGTGTTACTACATGACGGTGTTACTACATGGCGGTGTTACTACATGGCGGTGTTACTACATGGCGGTGTTACTACATGATGGTGTTACTACATGGCGGTGTTACTACATGGCGGCGGTACTACATGGCGGTGTTACTACATGGCGGTGTTACTACATGGCGGTGTTACTACATGATGGTGTTACTACATGGCGGTGTTACTACATGGCGGTGTTACTACATGATGGTGTTACTACATGGCGGTGTTACTACATGGCGGCGGTACTACATGGCGGTGTTACTACATGGCGGTGTTACTACATGGCGGTGTTACTACATGATGGTGTTACTACATGGCGGTGTTACTACATGATGGTGTTACTACATGGCGGTGTTACTACATGGCGGTGTTACTACATGATGGTGTCACTACATGGCGGTGTTTCTCTGCTCTGATGCCACACTCCATCCCCCCGGGGGACATTTCCGCTCTCCTCCACGTTGGGCTCAGTCTCCCGGGGGATCGCGCTTTTCTGCGCTTCGAACCGAAACTGAGGAAATTATAGAAAGAATCGGCTCCTGGAGGAGGAGGAGATGATGGGAAATGGCTTATTGATTCCCGCTGGCGTCTGCAGGTGATGAGTACAGGAGGAGGAGGGCGAGGAATAGGCTCCGCTCCATAGGTACTACTACTCCCAGCATGCCCTGACTCTGAGAGCTCCTATACATGCAGGAGGCGGGGTCACGTAACGCTCCACCCCCTGAGGCCCAGCAGGACTGTCCATGGATCCTTGCATCACGGCCTCCTGGTCCACAGCAACCAATCACAAAGCAGCTTTCATTCCTCTGTAAAATTGGAAGCTGCAGTGTGATTGGTGGCGTTGGGCAGGGCTGAGCTGTGATTGGTTGCTGTGGGTAATGGGGCCTTATTATCTTGTGGACCAGGAGCTGCGGTCAGGGGGGGAGGGGACTATTGATGGCGGTAAGTGGCCGCGCTAATCAATGGCTGCGTCTCTACTCAGCGGTAACTAATAACCAGCGGCGGAGACACAATCCGTCACTAATGAGCATCTGCATATTCATCCGCCCTCTGCCGATCGTTAGCAGGCCATTAAATATGCAAATGAGCTGTAATGAACTCTTAATATATTCCGCCAACAGCGGCATTCCTCTGCAGAGGATGATGGGAGTCGTAGACGCATCAATCCCCATCTGTCACCAGGGAAAGCTGGGTGACTGATGAGACGGCGGCCGTGATGGGTGTCTGTATATCTCTGCCGCCTGACAGTGAATAGAAACCTGATCCACAGTCAGAGGTCGCCGCTCGCAGAGTTCGTTACAGTGTATCAGCGCAGTGTATCATATGAAAATGAATAGAATCCCCGCCCTGCAGTGTAGCCTGACACACGGAAACGCACGGCGCAGGGAACGTGAGGGTCCGGGGGGGGGCATGGACGCCGTGAATATTAATAAAGCTTGTTGCGTCTTCGCACCTGATAGATACATCCGTAGAATTGTTATTATTTGCTGTCAGCTGATAATTAAAGGTGAACATTGGCGCCGCGGGCGAGAGGTAAGTGTCACGGATCCATACATTACACAGCGGGGCCCCCTCTCACCCGTCCTGGTCCTGTGCCCGGAGCTTCAGTGCCGCACCTCACACACTGCACCGACACCGCATATGTCATCAGCGCAACCCCCTGCGCGCCTCAGCAGATGGAAGCCAGCCACGCTGCAGAGCATTGCACCGGGGCTGCAGATTATCACCGGGCTACATACCCTGTGTACCATATACCGAGGGGGGGACATGAAATCGCACGGTCACATGACCCACATCCGGACGCCGCAGCAGCGAAACATCAAGGCAAGAAAATGTAATCCGTCACCAAAAATACCAAAAAAATGTCATTAAATGCAAAATTCAAATACATTAAAATCACATGAAATAAAATCTAAAAAAAAAAAAAAATTCTGATTCGGCAAAAAGAAATAAAAAAAAAACATTTTAAAATATAAATTTAAAAACCAAACTTTTCGACCCCTTCCTGCACCGCGACGTAACTCTCCATCCCGCGTCGCCCTCAGTCAAGGTAAGTGGTGGCCATCGGGGGTCAGCGAGTGATAACAAAACCTCTGTTAACCCCTTAGATGCCACAGCCCTAGGGGGGGGGCATCACCCCCCTCCCCCCAACATAATCATAATAAACCCCCCAACATTTCCGATAAAGGCAGAAAAGAGAAAAAAAATCTAAAGTTTTGTAAATAAAAATAATTTTTTTTTTTTTTTTTAAATGCATAAAATAAAATAAATAAATTAAAAAAAAATTTCTACTTACTAATGTTTATCTAGGACTCGAAATATATATAACGACCCGTGCGTCAAATCAACGGGAAAAAAAAACATCCGGAATTTGCTTCCCTCTTCCGCAATTCTACAAAAATGACATTGAAGGAGCCTCCGCGGATACAGCGCCGCCATCCGTTTATTGTGCAATAGTTTTTGTTTATTGTTTGATTATTTTTATTTTCGTATTATTATTATTCTATTATTATTTTATTTATATTGTTATATTTTAATTTATTAATATTATTATTTTTGGATTATTATTATATTATTATTGTTATATTTTTATTATATTTTATAATATTATTATTTTTGGATTATTATTATATTATTATTGTTATATTTTTATTATATTTTATAATATTATTATTTTTGGATTATTATTATTATTATTGTATTTATATTATTATATTTTTATATTAATATTATTATTATTTTTGGATTATTATTATTATTATATTATTATTATTATTGTTATATTTTTATTATATTTTTATATTATTATTATTTTTGGATTATTATTATTATATTATTATTGTATTTGGATTATTATTTTTATGTGAATTTGTGATATTAGTTTTCTCTTTTATTGTTTTATATAATGTTTTTATTTTTTTTCTTCTATTGAGCAAAATACAAAACCAAGAGTCGGAGTTGCAGGTCCGGAGCGCTGCGCCTGGTGCCGGCTCCTGCGTGCCTGTGTCAGCGCCTCCTATGGGCCCCCTCCTGCGCCCCCCGGCCTCCTGTACAGGGGTCCGTCCTTCCTCCCGTTCGCTCCCGCCCTAGTGGTGTCGAAATCAATTAAAATTTAGATTGGAAGTGTTGCGCGGAGGTAAATATTAAAGCTGCAGCTCTGCTAATTCGGCGCATCGATCAGGCGGGATGAGGGTAATACATTATTTTGACAAGATACATTCCTTCTCAGCGGCTCCCATCCACGTATTGATTTTCTCTCCACTTGCTGCAGTTTAAGCTGGAGGCACCTAACCCTGTCTGTGCCCAATCACCGACCCCCTCACCTGCGCCCCCTCCCATCCTTCCCTCTTCCATGTCTCCCTCCAGCCGTCCGTCCTCCATATTAATCCCCATCTTTTTATCGCCCGGGCGGCCATCTTTCCTGTCACCGCTCGCTGATGTCTCTGTTTTATTGGCTTCTATTTCGGCGTCCTGGCGCTGCCTCCCGCTCGCCCGCAGCCCATCCGTCTCTATATACGCTATGGATCGCTCCCGCATCGTGCGCCCATTAATATTATTTCAGGCCAACACAAACCATGTCGGCCATTGAGGCTCATTAAGTCGGAGGTCGGTGAAAGACGTCAGGAGGCAACGACTGACCCGGAGATGGTTCCATCTGTAGGATCCGGCGCCGGCTGGAGACAGAACGGGCCACCAGTCACCAGATAATTGTACATGGAGAGTAATGGGTCAGGAAACCGGGATTAATGGATCCTAATTATCTCCAAGGGTCCCTCACACGGCACAGAACCGGGGGCTGTGATAGGAGCTAGGGCAATGATTACATGGGGGTGGGGTGGGGGGGACTGGTGGTGGCAGGTGACGAGGGTGATGGATGAGGATAAATGATGGTGGTGGCAGGATAATATAGTGATGGTTAGGGTGACTGGTGGTGGCAGGTGAAGAGGGTGATGGTTGGGGGTGACTGGTGGTGGCAGGTGAAGAGGGTGATGGTTGGGGTGACTGGTGGTGGCAGGTGAAGAGGGTGATGGTTGGGGGTGACTGGTGGTGGCAGGTGAAGAGGGTGATGGTTGGGGTGACTGGTGGTGGCAGGTGAAGAGGGTGATGGTTGGGGGTGACTGGTGGTGGCAGGTGAAGAGGGTGATGGTTGGGGGTGACTGGTGGCAGGTGAAGAGGGAGATGGTTGGGGGTGACTGGTGGCAGGTGAAGAGGGTGATGGTTGGGGGTGACTGGTGGTGGCAGGTGAAGAGGGAGATGGTTGGGGGTGACTGGTGGTGGCAGGTGAAGAGGGTGATGGTTGGGGAGTGACTGGTGGTGGCAGGTGAAGAGGGTGATGGTTGGGGTGACTGGTGGTGGAAGGTGAAGAGGGTGATGGTTGGGGGTGACTGGTGGTGGCAGGTGAAGAGGGTGATGGTTGGGGTGACTGGTGGTGGCAGGTGAAGAGGGTGATGGTTGGGGGTGACTGGTGGTGGCAGGTGAAGAGGGTGATGGTTGGGGGTGACTGGTGGCAGGTGAAGAGGGAGATGGTTGGGGGTGACTGGTGGCAGGTGAAGAGGGTGATGGTTGGGGGTGACTGGTGGTGGCAGGTGAAGAGGGAGATGGTTGGGGGTGACTGGTGGTGGCAGGTGAAGAGGGTGATGGTTGGGGAGTGACTGGTGGTGGCAGGTGAAGAGGGTGATGGTTGGGGTGACTGGTGGTGGAAGGTGAAGAGGGTGATGGTTGGGGTGACTGGTGGTGGAAGATGAAGAGGGAGATGGTTGGGGGTGACTGGTGGTGGCAGGTGAAGAGGGTGATGGTTGGGGTGACTGGTGGTGGCAGGTGAAGAGGGTGATGGTTGGGGAGTGACTGGTGGTGGCAGGTGAAGAGGGAGATGGTTGGGAGTGACTGGTGGTGGCAGGTGAAGAGGGAGATGGTTGGGAGTGACAGGATAAGTGAGTGATGGTTGTGGTGACTTTGACCTGATAACTGTGAATACACCCCATGATGTAACATGACTGCAGCCCCGGAGAGACCTCCCCCCGTTACTCTCCATTGGAGTCTGTGGAGTCTGTGTGATTGGGAGAGGATGGTCGGGGGTCGTGTGGTTGGGGGATGATGGTCGGGGGTCGTGTGGTTGGCGGATGATGGTCGGGGGTCTTTGTGGTTGGGGGATGATGGTGGGGGGTCTGTGTGGTTGGGGGATGATGGTCGGGAGGGTCTATGTGATTGGGAGATGATGGTCGGGGGTCTTTGTGGTTGGGGGATGATGGTGGGGGGTCTGTGTGATTGGGAGAGGATGGTCGGGGGTCTGTGTGATTGGGGGATGATGGTTGACGGTCTGTGTGATTGGGAGATGATGGTCGGGGGTCGTGTGGTTGGCGGATGATGGTCGGGGGTCGTGTGGTTGGGGGACGATGGTCGGGGTTCTGTGTGATTGGGAGAGGGTGGTCGGGGGTCTGTGTGATTGGGAGAGGATGGTCGGGGGTCTGTGTGATTGGGGGATGATGGTCGAGGGTCTGCGTGATTGGGAGATGATGGTCGGGGGTCTTTGTGGTTGGGGGATGATGGTGGGGGGTCTGTGTGATTGGGGGATGATGGTCGAGGGTCTGTGTGATTGGGAGATGATGGTCGGGGGTCGTGTGGTTGGCGGATGATGGTCGGGGGTCTTGTGGTTGGGGGATGATGGTCGGGAGTCTGTGTGATTGGGGGATGATGGTCGGTAGGGTCTATGTGATTGGGAGAGGATGGTTGGGGGTCTGTGTGGTTGGGGGATGATGGTCGGGGGTCTGTGTGATTGGGAGAGGATGGTTGGGGGTCTGTGTGGTTGGTGGATGATGGTCGGGGGTCTTGTGGTTGGGGGATGATGGTCGGGAGTCTGTGTGATTGGGGGATGATGGTCGGTAGGGTCTATGTGATTGGGAGAGGATGGTCGGGGGTCTGTGTGATTGGGGGATGATGGTCGAGGGTCTGTGTGATTGGGAGATGATGGTCGGGGGTCGTGTGGTTGGCGGATGATGGTCGGGGGTCGTGTGGTTGGCGGATGATGGTCGGGGGTCGTGTGGTTGGCGGATGATGGTCGGGGGTCGTGTGGTTGGCGGATGATGGTCGGGGGTCGTGTGGTTGGCGGATGATGGTCGGGGGTTGTGTGGTTGGTGGATGATGGTCGGGGGTTGTGTGGTTGGTGGATGATGGTCGGGGGTCGTGTGGTTGGTGGATGATGGTCGGGGGTCTTGTGGTTGGGGGATGATGGTCGGGAGTCTGTGTGATTGGGGGATGATGGTCGGTAGGGTCTATGTGATTGGGAGAGGATGGTTGGGGGTCTGTGTGGTTGGTGGATGATGGTCGGGGGTCTTGTGATTGGGGGATGATGGTCGGGGGTCTGTGTGATTGGGGAATGATGGTCGGGGGTCTGTTTGATTGGGGAGTAACGGGTGGAGGTTGTTTTGTGGGGTGATATCTGTATTTTTCCCTGTATACACCCCCGTCCATACTCCACATAAATACAATGTAGCATTATCCCTCCTGATACATAAGGAGTAATGTGATCTCCATGGTGATGGTGACGGGATAACCGATACAACACTGCACATCCTCCCTTATCGTACCCCAAAATCTGATCGGGGGCAACTGATGCCATTTACTGATGTAGCAAAGATTGTTCATGGGGCAATAACTGAGGCAAAATCCTGGGATTCGTGTGATGTCACACTGAGCTCTGCTACATGACTATTCCATAACGTGTGATATGACAGCGCGGGGTCCGGGCCGGGGGTCGCTGCGTCTTCATCAGTGTCTATTTATATCCAATTACAGCCGCGGCGCTAACTACTCAGTTATTGATCGGCAGCAGGTGAGGCCTCAGATCACTACAGAGACGCTTTACTGCCTGCCGTAAAAAAAATTATTGAGAGATTATTGGACCAATAAAATAAACATCAACAGTAAAAGCCAAAAATATTTCTGATTGTTAAATAATAAGTGTAATTTTTTTTTGGAAATGTGATCACATGACATGATTCTACAGCCAATGAAAAATCAGAGAAAAATGTACAAAAATGAATTAGAAAATACAATTCAACTTGGACAGAATTTTTCAAGCTTTTTTTTTTTATGCCAAACTGAATACGACAGAAAATAATTATAATCAGCGTCAGCTCAAAAAATTATAAACGCCCCAATAGAAAATTATCTGCAGGATTTTTTTTGCTTTTTTTTTAAATAATTTTCTGGTAATTTACAAGATGTTGTTATTTTATGTACAGAGATTTTTTTTTATTTTTTTCTTATTTTATTTATTTATTTTATGTACAGAGATTTTTTTTATTTTTTTCTTATTTTTTTTATTTATTTTATGTACAGAGATTTTTTTCATGTTTTTTTATGATTTTCTTTTTTACTTTATGTACAGAGTTTTTTTTTTTTTTTTTAACAGTAAAATATTTGGTGTTCTACATTTTGTAAATAGACATGAAAAACATAAAAAATATACACAGAGACTGTAAGTAGGTGAAATAAAAAAATCCCACAAGTTGTTTAACCATAAAATGTAATGCAATCAATTATGGGGATTTTTTTTTTTTCTAAGCTTTTGACTTTTTCCAGAATATTTTAAAATATTTTTGGTTCTTCGGGATGTAAAAAATATATATATTTTTTTTAGTTTTAATTAAAATGAAGAAATGTGAACCTTTTGTGATTCTGATTTCCACTCAACGTCAGATTTTAAAATAACAAAATGTCATTTATTTTTCATGGTTTTTTTTTTGTGGGTTTTTTTTTTTCTGTGTTATTTATTCTGGGACAAAGAGATTAGTGACGGTTTACATAAAATTTCTGAAAAATTTCCAGTAATTTTTTTCTCTTGTTTTTCAGCCTCTCCCTGATTCTAACCTAAAATATAACATTTTTTTGTTTTGTTTTCTGACTCATGAAATTGTCTGTAATCAGGAAAAATCAATAATTCCAATGGAATCTTTTTTTTATACAAAATAGAAAAATCTTTTTTGTTTTTTTTTTAACTGATATAAAATATTTCTCTATTATCCTATTAGACGGTGAGTTTTAGACGTTCAACATTGGGTTGATTTTTGTGACCGAAAATTTTTTTAAAAAAAATTTAAAAAAAAAGATGGAGCATAGAGATGTTTTATGTTGTGAATTGATGGAATACGGGGAGAGGCCTCCCAAATCTTTTGCACATCAATAAAAACACAATTTTAAAAAAAAAAATGAAGAGGATTTCCTTCCATAGAGACGACAAGTGACGAGAATCGGGAAGGCGTCGCTCTTGTAAATTTTTCTACAAAAAAAATTTAAATCAATTACAAAAAAAAACTAAAGTAGATTTGTATCATTTCCCGGAGAGGTCACTGGACCAATCTTCATCTTAGAGAATTTTTTATAGATTTTTTTTTAATTTTTTTATTACCGTTCTGATCATCTGGCGTCAGAACCAAAGGTCCGAATCCGGGTTTATGCAGTTTTTTTTTTATTTCTACAAAAAACTGCATCAATTTTTTTTTTTTTTGCTTAAAAAATGAAGGTTTTTTTTTTTGGACCTTTAAATTATTCACTTTAAAAAATATATAAAAGGAATAAAACGTTCCCGCGGATGGACATTTACATCGCTCAGCGTTCCGTTTTTTTTTTTTTTGGAAGGATCAGATTATCCGCACGGAGGCGGCAGGAGGCTCCGGGCTCCGAGAAAAATAAAAATGAAAAGAATTTTTTTTTTTCTATTTATTTTGGCAGTGAGAGAATGGAAGTAGCGGGGGAGCGGCGGCAGGCGAGGCGTCGCGTGCTCCCGGGAGATCCCGCAGTCTGTGGTGCAGGTGGCGGCCCAGGGGCAGGTTCCCCTCCTCCTCCGCCGCCGCCGTGTCCTGTCCTGCAGCCGCCTGACACCAGCAGAATGAGAATCGCACGCGCCGGATCCTCATTCCCATCAGAACGCAGTCTACGTGACGCCGAATCCCGAGGAAACAAACACGGAATGGAGAGGGAATCCACCCGGAATATTATCACATGATCAAAGACAAACTGAAGTGTGGTGAAGGATCCGGCTGTGACCTCCGCAGGTCAGACACCTTATACTGGTGCACGGAGCGCTCAGCTCTGCTACATCTCACATGTGACACCGGATCAGAGCCGGGCCATGGAGGAGAGGTTATGCTTCTGTCTGATACAATCCTGTACAAGCAGCACAGAGTCTGTCATATCACAGCGCACACTCAGCTCTGCTACATCACACCCCCTGATATCAGGCCCCGGCACAGCTACGAGACGTCTCTGCTCCCCCAACATCCCAATGTTATGTCTCTATAGTAAATTATTACTTCTCTCACATCTATCTCCTGTCTATCTCCTATCTATCTATCTATCTATCTATCTATCTATCTATCTATCTATCTATCTATCTATCTATCTATCTCCTATCTATCTATCTATCTATCTATCTATCTATCTATCTATCTCCTATCTATCTATCTCCTATCTATCTATATCCATCTATATCCATCTATATCTATCTATCTATCTTCTATCTATCTCCTATCTATCTATCTCCTATCTATCTCCTATCTATCTCCTATCTATCTCCTATCTATCTATCTATCTCCTATCTATCTCCTATCTATCTATCTCCTATCTATCTATCTATCTATCTATCTATCTATCTCCTATCTATCTATCTATCTATCTATCTATCTATCTATCTATCTCCTATCTATCTATCTATCTATCTATCTATCTATCTATCTCCTATCTATCTATCTCCTATCTATCTATCTCCTATCTATCTATCTATCTATCTATCTATCTATCTATCTCCTATCTATTTATCTATCTATCTATCTATCTATCTCCTATCTATCTCCTATCTATCTCCTATCTATCTATCTATTTATCTATCTATCTATCTATCTATCTATCTATCTATCTATCTATCTATCTATCTCCTATCTATCTATCTCCTATCTATCTATCTCCTATCTATCTATCTCCTATCTATCTATCTATCTATCTCCTATCTATCTATCTATCTATTTATCTATCTATCTATCTATCTATCTATCTATCTATCTCCTATCTATCTATCTCCTATCTATCTATCTATCTATCTATCTATCTATCTATCTATCTATCTCCTATCTATCTATCTATCTATCTATCTATCTCCTATCTATCTCCTATCTATCTATCTATCTATCTATCTATCTATCTATCTATCTCCTATCTATCTATCTCCTATCTATCTATCTATCTCCTATCTATCTATCTATCTATCTATCTATCTATCTATCTATCTATCTATCTATCTATCTTCTATCTATCTATCTATCTATCTCCTATCTATCTATCTATCTATCTCCTATCTATCTATCTATCTATCTCCTATCTATCTATCTATCTATCTCCTATCTATCTATCTATCTATCTCCTATCTATCTATCTCTATGTATCGGTCATTTATCTATTGATACTTTCCATTATAATATTCATCTTTGCTCTTAACCCCTGAGCTGCTGGATGAGTGTAGGAGGGGCCCCCTGTAGTATTTGGGCCCCCCTGTAGTATTTGGGCCCCCTGTAGTATTTGGGCCCCCCTGTAGTATTTGGGCCCCTGTAGTATTTGGGCCCCCTGTAGTATTTGGGCCCCCCGTTATAGTGTTTGGGCCCCCTGTAGTATTTGGGCCCCTGTAGTATTTGGGCCCCCTGTAGTATTTGGGCCCCCTGTAGTATTTGGGCCCCCTGTAGTATTTGGGCCCCCCGTTATAGTGTTTGGGCCCCCTGTAGTATTTGGGCCCCTGTAGTATTTGGGCCCCCTGTAGTATTTGGGCCCCCTGTAGTATTTGGGCCCCCTGTAGTATTTGGGCCCCCTGTAGTATTTGGGCCCCCTGTAGTGTGAGTGACATCTATCAGATCGCGGATATTAATCTCATGTGAGATGAATCCCCTGGAAATCCAGCGGCTGAATTTATCAATCACTGAGCGATTGTCGACACTGATGAATCTGATCCTCCGAATCTTCATCTCGCCCAAAACCCATGAATTCTGATTAATCGATGTTTTAAAGGGCCGGCGCGTGGGAGAGCGGAGGCAATTAGCGCGGCAGCGCGGTGAATACGCACGGCTTCCCTCATTACTCTTATGTAGCAGAGTTGGGCGGGTTAATGAGCGGTTTCATTCATGTATCAGAGCGGCAGTCCTATGTAAGCGGGAATATCAGTGATGGGAGATGACAAAGTCGGCTCCGCTACGCGTGTACAGCGCATAAAGCGACAATGAGACCGATGATGTCCTGCGAGCGCTGCAGCCGATACTCGTCCGTCTGCGAGCCTGCGCGATGAAGGTAACCCGAGGCTGTAGATTGTAAGCTCTTGGGACGCCGCCCTTGACATGAATCTATTTCATCCTTCTCCGCATCACACTTTCATCAGACACGTAGTGAATTCAGTTACAGTCGTGCCGGCCGGTGCTGCCGCTCTATTCAATTACACGTAATGGAGGGTCAAAGTGTCAGGGAACGCGGCGTAAATAAAACATGGCGGCGCAAAAGACAAATTGTCTCTCGTTCTCCCGCTCCGACGTGTCACACTCGTATCTGTGATATCATCCATGTAGCAGAGCTGTGTTTGTTATGGTTTGTAAGACGTTATCAGCAGTCCTATGTAAATCCTACACTGACCACCCGGCTACATCCAGCGCAGAAATCCACTAGTTATAAGATTTGCTACATCAACACTGACCAATGAGAAGAGGGGGAACTTCCAATAGTAAATCCCCTACAGCGTCATCTATAGGAAATGACACAACCTGAACGTGTCGGATAATTGTCTAATGGAATGGCGCAATCCGGTATAAGAAATGGACATAGGAATAATCCGGAGGGTCGTAACGTCATAACGCCATTCTGGGTGGAAAAGACTGAAATCAAACAATATACCAGAAATAATCAGGAATAATCCCTAACATTGTGGGTGCGATCTGTGTGCGGATAGGTACAGGGCACAAAGGGTTAAAAGGAAGCTTTAAAGCAGTTAATCCGCCTTACAATAGAGACCCGGAAATAAGAATAGTAACAAAAGTAACAACAGTAACAACGGTAACAACAGTAACAATAGTAACAACAGTAACAACAGTAACAACAGTAACAATAGTAACAACAGTAACAACAGTAACAACAGTAACAATAGTAACAACAGTAACAATAGTAACAACAGTAACAACAGTAACACTAGTAACAATAGTAACAATAGCAACAACAGTAACAACAGTAACAATAGTAACAACAGTAACAGCAGTAACAATAGTAACAACAGTAACAATAGTAACAATAGTAACAACAGTAACAATAGTAACAACAGTAACAACAGTAACACTAGTAACAATAGTAACAATAGTAACAATAGTAACAATAGCAACAACAGTAACAATAGTAACAACCGTAACAATAGTAACAAAAGTAACAACAGTAACAACAGTAACACTAGTAACAATAGTAACAATAGTAACAATAGTAACAATAGCAACAACAGTAACAATAGTAACAATAGTAACAATAGTAACAACAGTAACAATAGTAACAATAGGAGGTAACGCTGAGTGTCCGCGAGGAGGATACACAGGAGGGTGAGTACCGCGCCACCGCTGAGCGCTTTACCGTATAATACACATAACACGTATCGTGTGGAGCGCAGAAATAACGCAACAAATGTAACAACCGGACACCGGACAACGAGAGGAAGACGAATCTTTTGTGTTTTTATCTTTTCTCTTTGAGGTTTGTTTCGGCGACTTTTCCCGGTGCTCGCTGAATCTCGCCGCGCGCAGTTGTCGCCTGCTTTGCGGCCGGGGAAGAGGTTACTGATGACGTGTCACTACTTTGCGCTAAAAAATTAGTGAAATACACTCCAGCCCCGCCCCCTTCACCCAGGCGTAACAACAGTTTGATGGACGTTTGTTCCAAAAATCGCACCAATTTTTGAAATTGCAACAAAATAGGAGAGAATTTATCTAAAGGAAATCAGCGCAAAGAAAGGGGAGGAGCAGAAGAGAAAGACGCACGAAGACGCATCGGGGGTCATTTATTATCTGCCGAGAACTGGCAGAATTTTTCTTCTCTTGCGCCTTATTTATGAAGTGTCTCCGCACCACGATGTTGGTGGATTACCGATACTCATGACTTGTTCTTTTTTGGGTGCGAAATTGTGTCGCCGCTTGTGAATCCGCCACTTTTCTGGCGCTTCCATTTTTCCGACTCCTTTTGTGTCGCACAATTAGAGCAGCGGAAAGCAAATCTGTGGAGATGTATTTCACCTTCATCAATGCAGAGACGGTCCTAAACCTTATTGTTCGTGTACCAAATCATTCATCCTCCGCGCCAAAAACTCGCATCCCACTGAAAATGATCTGCAGCGAGATTAATAAATACCCCCCATCGCCCCGAACTCCTGGATCATCCGGGAATGAGGCCCCGAGTATCTGGCGCATGGCGCAATGTACTCAGTGCAAACAGGTGTGCGGCGCTTTCCCGATCAGTGGGGACGTCATTCCCGGATCATCCCGGTGTGTAAGCGTCCGCACTCTGGTGTCCGGCTGCTACGGTAATACGGCTGTTTGTGCGCGATACGTGATGCGTGTTATGTGCGACACACTTGTATTATACATTATAACTATAAAGCGCCAGATGTATCGAGCGTTATTGTGTGTCCGGCTCAGTTCTGCTCCAGGTCCGGTCTCTGGATATATCTCTGGCCAGGTGATTGGACTATTGTGCGTCCGGCTCAGTTCTGCTCCAGGTCCAGTATCTGGATATATCTCCGGCCAGGTGATTGGACGATTGTGCGTCCGGCTCAGTTCTGCTCCAGGTCCAGTCTCTGGATATATCTCCGGCCAGGTGATTGGACTATTGTGTGTCCGGCTCAGTTCTGCTCCAGGTCCGGTCTCTGGATATATCTCTGGCCAGGTGATTGGACTATTGTGTGTCCGGCTCAGTTCCGCTCCAGGTCCGGTCTCTGGATATATCTCTGGCCAGGTGATTGGACTATTGTGTGTCCGGCTCAGTTCTGCTCCAAGTCCAGTCTCTGGATATATCTCCGGCCAGGTGATTGGACTATTGTGTGTCCGGCTCAGTTCTGCTCCAGGTCCAGTCTCTGGATATATCTCCGGCCAGGTGATTGGACTATTGTGCATCCGGCTCAGTTCTGCTCCAGGTCCAGTCTCTGGATATATCTCCGGCCAGGTGATTGGACGATTGTGCTTCCGGCTCAGTTCTGCTCCAGGTCCAGTCTCTGAAAATATATCTCCGGCCAGGTGATTGGACCATTCGGCTTCCGGCTCAGTTCTGCTCCAGGTCCAGTATCTGGATATATCTCCGGCCAGGTGATTGGACTATTGTGTGTCCGGCTCAGTTCTGCTCCAGGTCCGGTCTCTGGATATATCTCTGGCCAGGTGATTGGACTATTGTGTGTCCGGCTCAGTTCTGCTCCAGGTCCGGTCTCTGGATATATCTCTGGCCAGGTGATTGGACTATTGTGTGTCCGGCTCAGTTCTGCTCCAGGTCCAGTATCTGGATATATCTCCGGCCAGGTGATTGGACGATTGTGCGTCCGGCTCAGTTCTGCTCCAGGTCCAGTCTCTGGATATATCTCCGGCCAGGTGATTGGACTATTGTGTGTCCGGCTCAGTTCTGCTCCAGGTCCGGTCTCTGGATATATCTCTGGCCAGGTGATTGGACTATTGTGTGTCCGGCTCAGTTCCGCTCCAGGTCCGGTCTCTGGATATATCTCTGGCCAGGTGATTGGACTATTGTGTGTCCGGCTCAGTTCTGCTCCAAGTCCAGTCTCTGGATATATCTCCGGCCAGGTGATTGGACTATTGTGTGTCCGGCTCAGTTCTGCTCCAGGTCCAGTCTCTGGATATATCTCCGGCCAGGTGATTGGACTATTGTGCATCCGGCTCAGTTCTGCTCCAGGTCCAGTCTCTGGATATATCTCCGGCCAGGTGATTGGACGATTGTGCTTCCGGCTCAGTTCTGCTCCAGGTCCAGTCTCTGAAAATATATCTCCGGCCAGGTGATTGGACCATTCGGCTTCCGGCTCAGTTCTGCTCCAGGTCCAGTATCTGGATATATCTCCGGCCAGGTGATTGGACTATTGTGTGTCCGGCTCAGTTCTGCTCCAGGTCCGGTCTCTGGATATATCTCTGGCCAGGTGATTGGACTATTGTGTGTCCGGCTCAGTTCTGCTCCAGGTCCGGTCTCTGGATATATCTCTGGCCAGGTGATTGGACTATTGTGTGTCCGGCTCAGTTCTGCTCCAGGTCCAGTCTCTGGATATATCTCCGGCCAGGTGATTGGACGATTGTGCTTCCGGCTCAGTTCTGCTCCAGGTTCAGTCTCTGGATATATCTCCGGCCAGGTGATTGGACTATTGTGCGTCCGGCTCAGTTCTGCTCCAGGTCCGGTCTCTGGATATATCTCTGGCCAGGTGATTGGACTATTGTGCGTCCGGCTCAGTTCTGCTCCAGGTCCGGTCTCTGGATATATCTCCGGCCAGGTGATTGGACGATTGTGCGTCCGGCTCAGTTCTGCTCCAGGTCCAGTCTCTGATATATCTCCGGCCAGGTGATTGGACGATTGTGCGTCCGGCTCAGTTCTGCTCCAGGTCCAGTCTCTGGATATATCTCCGGCCAGGTGATTGGACGATTGTGCGTCCGGCTCAGTTCTGCTCCAGGTCCAGTCTCTGGATATATCTCCGGCCAGGTGATTGGACTATTGTGTGTCCGGCTCAGTTCTGCTCCAGGTCCAGTCTCTGATATATCTCCGGCCAGGTGATTGGACGATTGTGCGTCCGGCTCAGTTCTGCTCCAGGTCCAGTCTCTGGATATATCTCCGGCCAGGTGATTGGACGATTGTGCGTCCGGCTCAGTTCTGCTCCAGGTCCAGTCTCTGGATATATCTCCGGCCAGGTGATTGGACTATTGTGTGTCCGGCTCAGTTCTGCTCCAGGTCCGGTCTCTGGATATATCTCCGGCCAGGTGATTGGACTATTGTGTGTCCGGCTCAGTTCTGCTCCAGGTCCAGTATCTGGATATATCTCCGGCCAGGTGATTGGACTATTGTGCATCCGGCTCAGTTCTGCTCCAGGTCCAGTCTCTGGATATATCTCCGGCCAGGTGATTGGACCATTCGGCTTCCGGCTCAGTTCTGCTCCAGGTCCAGTATCTGGATATATCTCCGGCCAGGTGATTGGACTATTGTGTGTCCGGCTCAGTTCTGCTCCAGGTCCAGTCTCTGGATATATCTCCGGCCAGGTGATTGGACGATTGTGCTTCCGGCTCAGTTCTGCTCCAGGTCCAGTCTCTGGATATATCTCCGGCCAGGTGATTGGACCATTAGGCTTCCGGCTCAGTTCTGCTCCAGGTCCAGTCACTGCGCTATAGTCTGTACCTGGCCCAGGTTATAGGTAATGCTCCGGGGTAGAGGGGGGATAGTCACAATTTTGGGCGTCCTGTAAGTCAGTATTGAGAAGAGGTGACAGACCCCCCATCTTATCGCTGTATAATCCTGGCTGACATTGGGGGATGCGTCCCCCCCATCCCCCCCCCCCCCCCTTACTATTCTCATCTCTGGGTCACTAACGATTTGTTTATTAAATGCTTTTTATGTCTTAATGAATAGAGATGAACTTTAACCCTTGTTTAACCCTTGATGCGTCTACAGGTCGTCTCGTAGTTATTGTGGGTTTACCTGAGGACATGCTGGGAGTTGTAGTTCCACAGCCGCTAGAGATTCACAGATTGGATGTGGCAGCTGAATGAGGCCGGGGCTGGCGGGTGCCGCACACATCAAGCAACAGGTCCCTACAAGTAGGGAGTAATGGGAATCTTACGCAGCTCCGTGTAGCAGGCTGACTATGTCCCCATCATCCCCATCACTAAGGGGTCTCTGCAAAACTCCATACAAGCTCAGCTCTGCTACATCAGCACCACAGTGTAAGGCACGAGGGCAGAGATAGCCACACAACAGATGTAGCAGAGCTGAATATGTCAACAAAATTATAACTTGGGTTACAGAGGATCCGCTTTTTGGGGTGCATTCACACTGGGCAGGATTTGATGCAGATTTTTACAGGAATGATGCAAAACAGAAGAGAAATATCAGTCACCCGAGATACGATTCTAACCACAAAAACTGCCCCTGCACAGGTCACCCACGACAAACACGGCACAGCTACACCTCACAAGCTTAGCTCAGCTCCATCAGTCCTGGTGTGCAGGGGGACATATAGAAATACACACATCATATAGACATAGCAGAGCAGGGTAAAATCACAAACACCTCTCTGCTACATCAGTGCATAAGGAATACAAAGTGCTGCCGGGCACCAGGATGGACGCCATATTTGTAGAGGAAGCGTTTGCCGTCCCCGACACCAGCGCCGACATAAATAAGACCGTATTCACACACCTGACCCATTCATCTCTCCTACTCCGTGTGAACTCGCCCCAAGATGCACAGACACAGGAGGGGATGATAGGAGCAGCAGAGACAAGTTTGTCCCACGTAAGCGCCAATCCGCACCAGCACTAGTTATTGTGAGACGCGTCATCAGGACGGAGATGTACAATATCGGTCGCCATGATCTATGACTGGTTCAGCACTGCTACATCTTAGCTGAGGATGGGAACCCTCCACCTGTGGCGTATGGCAGAGGTGGTCCGCGGCCGGGGAAGGTCCTGGGAGGTTGTGGGGAAGCGGAGGGTTAAGTGTAGCAGGCGCTTGGCATTCAGGCGGCGTCCGCAGGCGGCCCCGCGGAGGGCAGAGAGAGGCAGTTTAGCTCTGATGGATACACACACTTGTCTCTTAATCTCCGGAGCTCCTGATCAATACGCTATTTCCCTTTGTTGCCAGAAAATTCGATCCTTGCCCTGGAATTAGGTTCCCTGGCTTAATCTAAACGGAAACCGGCCCCAGTTAGCTGCAGAGAGGGGAAGAGACGTGCGAGAGGGGAGAGGGAGCGGGGGCGCCAGAAATGAGGGAAAAAAGGGAAAACAAGGCAAAAAGTAACAATGGGGGGGGGGGCCCGTCACTATAGGGGTGCAACCATATAGAAGAAACTAACGCAAAGCAACAATAGGGGGGCCCGTCACTATAGGGGCGCAACCATATAGAGGAAACAAGGCAAAAAGTAACAAGAGGGGGGGGGCATCATTCCTATAGGGGTGCAACCATATAGAAGGAACCAGGGAAAAGTAACAAGAGGGGGCGTCATCACTATAGGGGTGCAACCATATAGAAGGAACCAGGGAAAAGTAACAAGAGGGGGCGTCATCACTATAGGGGTGCAACCATATAGAAGGAACCAGGGAAAAGTAACAAGAGGGGGCGTCATCACTATAGGGGTGCAACCATATAGAAGGAACCAGGGAAAAGTAACAAGAGGGGGCGTCATCACTATAGGGGCGCAATCATATAGAGGAAACTAACGCAAAGCAACAATAGGGGGCCCGTCACTATAGGGGTGCAACCATATAGAGGAAATCGGGGAAAAGTAACAAGAGGGGGCGCCCGTCACTATAGGGGTGCAACCATATAGAAGGAACCAGGGAAAAGTAACAAGCGGGGGGCCGTTACTAGAGGGGCTCAATCATATAGAAGAAACTAACGCAAAGCAACAATAGGGGGCCCGGCACTAGAGGGGCGCAATCATATAGAGGAAACCGGGGAAAAGTAACAAGAGGGGGGGGGGCGTCATCACTATAGGGACGCAACCATATAGAAGAAACTAACGCAAAGCAACAAGAGGGGGCCCGGCACTAGAGGGGCGCAATCATATAGAAGAAACTAACGCAAAGCAACAAGAGGGGGGCCGCAGCACTAGAGGGGCGCAATCATATAGAAGAAACTAACGCAAAGCAACAAGAGGGGGGCCGCAGCACTAGAGGGGCGCAATCATATAGAGGAAACCAGGGAAAAGTCTCCAAAAATCCACATAAGCAGAAAGCTAAAGTTACTTGCAGATGCAGCAGAGTTGAGTTTGTCGTCTTAGCAAAAAACCCAAGAGAGTGAATTGCACCAGAAGGGAATGTAACAATGTAGTGGAGCGGAGTTTGTCATCGTAGTAAAGTGATTTAGTTACAAAGTTAAAAAACGAAATCCATAGACAACCTGCAGCTCAGGCTCTCCGTCCCCCCATGAATTTGACTGCACATAGAAAACGACTGCGTTATCACAAGTCTAAGACAATTCCATAACGAATTCAGCTCGGACCGATCTGCGACTATAAGACTGGAAACGGGAAATGAAGACGCAGCGGGAAGAGAACTCCAGGGAGCGGCGAGGGGGCGGCGGGAAGGAGATCCCAGCTGAGAGCCCCCTCTGCACTGCCTGGTAAAAAGTATATATATATACACATTCACCTCTGCTACATCTCACTAACAGGATCAGCTCTGCTGTCTCACCTGCCTCATCACTCCTGGAGTTGGGTTACCCTCTGACCCCAGCTCCACTCACACTCAGGTCACTACTTCACCTATATGTGTCCTGCTGTGATGGAGCAGAGTTACATTGGCTCCAGAGCTGCGCTCATTTTTTTGTTAGTGTTGCACTTTACAGAAACAGACGGCACCCCCATAGTATTACACTGCACCCCTATAGTATTACACTGAACCCCTATAGTATTGCACTGCACCCCTATAGTATTGCACTGCACCCCTATAGTATTACACAGTATTTCTACATTATTATAACACTGCACCCCCATAGTATTACACTGCACCCTCATAGTATTACACTGCACCCCCATAGTATTACACTGCACCCCTATAGTATTACACTGCACCCCTATAGTATTACAATGCACCCCTATAGTATTACACTGCACCCCTATAGTATTGCACTGCACCCCTATAGTATTACACTGCACCCCTATAGTATTACACTGAACCCCTATAGTATTGCACTGCACCCCTATAGTATTACACAGTATTTCTACATTATTATAACACTGCACCCTCATAGTATTACACTGCACCCCCATAGTATTACACTGCACCCCTATAGTATTACACTGCACCCCTATAGTATTACACTGAACCCCTATAGTATTACACTGCACCCCCATAGTATTACACTGCACCCCTATAGTATTACACTGCACCCCTATAGTATTACACTGCACCCACATAGTATTACACTGCACCCACATAGTATTACACTGCACCCCTATAGTATTACACTGCACCCCCATAGTATTACACTGCACCCACATAGTATTACACTGCACCCCTATAGTATTACACTGCACCCCTATAGTATTACACAGTATTTCTACATTATTATAACACTGCACCCCTATAGTATTACACTGCACCCCTATAGTATTACACTGCACCCCTATAGTATTACACAGTATTTCTACATTATTATAACACTGCACCCCGATAGTATTGCACCCCAGCACACAGCACATGGCAGTCAGAGTACTCACGTTTTCCTTGGCATCCAATATCCCTCACGGATCGGCAGATTCCTCAAGACTTCAGTAAAATTATGAAACCGGAGCACAAAGTATCAGAAGAGGTCAGAGGTCATAATCTGAGGGTCATCCAGGTAAATCTTCCTTCAGGACCGAAGCCTTAACACAGGGACATCAGGCAACCAGAAGGGGCAAGGGACGGAAAGTGGACAGAAGAGGAAGTAGGGTGCAGGAAGAGGAAGAAGTAAGGTGCAAGAATGGTAAGAAGTAGGGTGCAGGAGATAAGGGAGAAATAGGGTGCAGGAGGTAAGGGAGAAGTAGGGTGCAGGAGATAAGGGAGAAGTAGGGTGCAGGAGGTAAGGGAGAAGTAGGGTGCAGGAGGTAAGGGAGAAGTAGGGTGCAGGAGATAAGGGAGAAGTAGGGTGCAGGAGGTAAGGGAGAAGTAGGGTGCAGGAGATAAGGGAGAAATAGGGTGCAGGAGGTAAGGGAGAAGTAGGGTGCGGGAGATAAGAGAAAAGTAGGGTGCAGGAGATAAGAGAGAAGTAGGGTGCAGGAGGTAAGGGAGAAATAGGGTGCAGGAGGTAAGGGAGAAATAGGGTGCAGGAGATAAGAGAAAAGTAGGGTGCAGGAGATAAGAGAGAAATAGGGTGCAGGAGATAAGGTTGAAGTAGGGTGCAGGAGATAAAGTAGAAGTAGGTTGCAGGAGATAAGGGAGAAATAGGGTGCAGGAGGTAAGGGACAAGTAGGGTGCAGGAGATAAGAGAGAAGTAGGGTGCAGGAGATAAGGGAGAAGTAGGGTGCAGGAGGTAAGGGACAAGTAGGGTGCAGGAGGTAAGAGAGAAGTAGGGTGCAGGAAATAAGAGAGAAGTAGGGTGCAGGAGATAAGGGAGAAGTAGGGTGCAGGAGATAAGGGAGAAGTAGGGTGCAGGAGATAAGGGAGAAGTAGGGTGCAGGAGATAAAGGAGAAGTAGGGTGCAGGAGGTAAGGGTCAAGTAGGGTGCAGGAGATAAAGGAGAAGTAGGGTGCAGGAGGTAAGGGAGTAGTAGGGTGCAGGAGATAAAGGAGAAGTAGGGTGCAGGAGGTAAGGGAGGTAAGGGAGAAGTAGGGTGCAGGAGATAAGGGAGAAGTAGGGTGCAGGAGATAAGGGAGAAGTAGGGTGCAGGAGGTAAGGGACAAGTAGGGTGCAGGAGGTAAGAGAGAAGTAGGGTGCAGGAAATAAGAGAGAAGTAGGGTGCAGGAGATAAGGGAGAAGTAGGGTGCAGGAGATAAGGGAGAAGTAGGGTGCAGGAGATAAGAGAGAAGTAGGGTGCAGGAGATAAGGGAGAAGTAGGGTGCAGGAGATAAAGGAGAAGTAGGGTGCAGGAGGTAAGGGTCAAGTAGGGTGCAGGAGATAAAGGAGAAGTAGGGTGCAGGAGGTAAGGGAGTAGTAGGGTGCAGGAGATAAAGGAGAAGTAGGGTGCAGGAGATAAGGGAGAAGTAGGGTGCAGGAGATAAGGGAGAAATAGGGTGCAGGAGGTAAGGGACAAGTAGGGTGCAGGAGATAAGAGAGAAGTAGGGTGCAGGAGATAAGGGAGAAGTAGGGTGCAGGAGGTAAGGGACAAGTAGGGTGCAGGAGGTAAGAGAGAAGTAGGGTGCAGGAAATAAGAGAGAAGTAGGGTGCAGGAGATAAGGGAGAAGTAGGGTGCAGGAGATAAGGGAGAAGTAGGGTGCAGGAGATAAGAGAGAAGTAGGGTGCAGGAGATAAGGGAGAAGTAGGGTGCAGGAGATAAAGGAGAAGTAGGGTGCAGGAGGTAAGGGTCAAGTAGGGTGCAGGAGATAAAGGAGAAGTAGGGTGCAGGAGGTAAGGGAGTAGTAGGGTGCAGGAGATAAAGGAGAAGTAGGGTGCAGGAGGTAAGGGAGGTAAGGGAGAAGTAGGGTGCAGGAGATAAGGGAGAAGTAGGGTGCAGGAGGTAAGGGTCAAGTAGGGTGCAGGAGATAAAGGAGAAGTAGGGTGCAGGAGGTAAGGGAGTAGTAGGGTGCAGGAGATAAAGGAGAAGTAGGGTGCAGGAGGTAAGGGAGAAGTAGGGTGCAGGAGATAAAGGAGAAGTAGGGTGCAGGAGGTAAGGGAGAAGTAGGGTGCAGGAGATAAGAGAGAAGTAGGGTGCAGGAGATAAAGGAGAAGTAGGGTGCAGGAGGTAAGGGAGAAGTAGGGTGCAGGAGATAAAGGAGAAGTAGGGTGCAGGAGGTAAGGGAGAAGTAGGGTGCAGGAGGTAAGGGAGAAGTAGGGTGCAGGAGGTAAGGGAGAAGTAGGGTGCAGGAGATAAGGGACAAGTAGGGTGCAGGAGGTACGGAAGCAGAAGAATTGGGAAGGAGCAGGAGATGCCAGAACATAGAAGGAAGGAAGCAGAAGGAGAACTTGCAGGATGACAGGAGAGGAAGGAGAGATCGGGCTGATGATGATGAAGGAGGAGAGGAGGAGTGTGAATGGACAGAAGGAGGGAGAGGAGGAGAGAGCAGCCTGCGCAGCACTAGATATATGTACAGGCTGCGGACTCCGGGATCGATACAATATAATTTTCCCCAAACTCGGAAAATAAAGTTCATAGATGATCAAATTTGAAAACAGATGTCGAATCGCGATTCTAAATAGGATTCGATCCCTCTCAATGCACTGTAGATAATATTTGGCCGCCACTTGATGAGAATGAGTGATTTCATTTACACAGGGTTGTTAGGGAGAGAAAAAAACTTGTTTTGCTGAAAATGGCTTTTTTTTTTACCCTCCACCCCCAGTGCCCCCCAGCCCCCCCCCCTCCCCCCTCCTCCTCCACTTCCTCTTCCCTGGATTTGGTTTGCTGTGTTTTATTTGGAGAGAGACCCCTAAAGTGAGATGGATGAGTGTCACCCCCTGGGCTCGGAGAGAGGGGACCCCCACCACCAATAGATGAGCCTCTCCCGCCATAACAATTACTTATCGACCGCTTCTCCTCCAGAGGAGGGGACTGGAGGCAGCCAAAAAGCAGCAGCCTCTCCCCCTGCAGCCTGACTTATTTATCAGAGGAGGGGGAGGCCTGGGGGGACACAGATTCATCATCACAAAGTGCAAACTTACTGCAAACTTCACACACTGACACACTGCTCCGAACACTCTGCTCACAATACTTCACTTCTCAGGCGCAGCGCAGGACTCTAACGTGAGGAAATTTCAATTTTTTTTACATATAAATTCTATAGAAACATGAAAAAAGATAATAGCCACATAAGGCAGTGTAATAGCCACAGAAGGCAGTGTAATAGCCACACAGGGCAGTATAGTATCCACACAGGGCAGTGTAATAGCCACACAGGACAGTATAGTAGCCACACAGGGCAGTATAGTAGCCACACAGGGCAGTGTAATAGCCACACAGGGCAGTGTAATAGCCACACAGGGCAGTATAGTAGCCACACAGGGCAGTATAGTATCCACACAGGGAGGTATAGTAGTCACACAGGGCAGTGTAATAGCCACACAGGGCAGTGTAATAGCCACACAGGACAGTGTAATAGCCACACAGGGCAGTATAGTAGCCACACAGGGCAGTGTAATAGCCACACAGGGCAGTGTAATAGCCACACAGGGCAGTATAGTAGCCACACAGGGCAGTATAGTATCCACTCAGGGCAGTGTAATAGCCACACAGGGCAGTGTAATAGCCACACAGGGCAGTATAGTAGCCACACAGGGCAGTGTAATAGCCACACAGGGCAGTGTAATAGCCACACAGGGCAGAGTAATAGCCACACAGGGAGGTATAGTAGTCACACAGGGCAGTATAGTAGCCACACAGGGCAGTGTAATAGCCACACAGGGCAGTGTAATAGCCACACAGGGCAGTATAGTAGCCACACAGGGCAGTGTAATAGCCACACATGGCAGTGTAATAGCCACACAGGGCAGTATAGTAGCCACACAGGGCAGTGTAATAGCCACACAGGGCAGTGTAATAGACACACAGGGCAGTATAGTAGCCACACAGGGCAGTGTAATAGCCACACAGGGCAGTATAGTAGCCACACAGGGCAGAGTAATAGCCACACAGGGCAGTGTAATAGACACACAGGGCAGTATAGTAGCCACACAGGGCAGTGTAATAGCCACACAGGGCAGTGTAATAGACACACAGGGCAGTATAGTAGCCACACAGGGCAGTATAGTAGCCACACAGGGCAGTATAGTAGCCACATAAGGCAGTGTAATAGCCACACAGGGCAGTATAGTAGCCACATAAGGCAGTGTAATAGCCACACAGGGCAGTGTAATAGCCACACAGGGCAGTGTAATAGACACACAGGGCAGTGTAATAGCCACACAGGGCAGTATAGTAGCCACACAGGGAGGTATAGTAGCCACACAGGGCAGTGTAATAGCCACACAGGGAGGTAAAGTAGCCACACAGGACAGTATAGTAGCCACACAGGGAGGTATAGTAGCAACACAGGGCAGTGTAATAGCCACACAGGGCAGTATAGTAGCCACACAGGGCAGTGTAATAGCCACACAGGGCAGTGTAATAGCCACACAGGGCAGTATAGTAGCCACACAGGACAGTATAGTATCCACACAGGGCAGTATAGTAGCCACACAGGGCAGTGTAATAGCCACACAGGGGAGTACACTAGCCACACAGGGCAGTGTAATAGCCACACAGGGCAGTATAGTAGCCACACAGGGCAGTACAGTAGCCACACAGGGCAGTATAGTATACACACAGGGCAGTATAGTAGCCACACAGGGCAGTATAGTATCCACACAGGGCAGTGTAATAGCCACACAGGGGAGTACAGTAGCCACACAGGGCAGTGTAATAGCCACAGAAGGCAGTGTAATAGCCACACAGGGCAGTACAGTAGCTACACAGGGCAGTGTAATAGCCACACAGGGAAGTGTAATAGCCACACAGGGCAGTATAGTATCCACACAGGGCAGTATAGTATCCACACAGGGCAGTATAGTAACCACACAGGGCAGTGTAATAGCCACACAGGGCAGTGTAATAGCCACACAGGACAGTATAGTAGCCACACAGGGCAGTATAGTAGCCACACAGGGCAGTGTAATAGCCACACAGGGCAGTATAGTAGCCACTCAGGGCAGTACAGTAGCTACACAGGGCAGTGTAATAGCCACATAAGGCAGTGTAATAGCCACACAGGGCAGTGTAATAGCCACACAGGGCAGTGTAATAGCCACACAGGGCAGAGTAATAGCCACACAGGGCAGTATAGTATCCACACAGGGCAGTATAGTAGCCACACAGGGCAGTGTAATAGCCACACAGGGCAGTGTAATAGCCACACAGGGCAGAGTAATAGCCACACAGGGAGGTATAGTAGTCACACAGGGCAGTATAGTAGCCACACAGGGCAGTGTAATAGCCACACAGGGCAGTGTAATAGCCACACAGGGCAGAGTAATAGCCACACAGGGAGGTATAGTAGTCACACAGGGCAGTATAGTAGCCACACAGGGCAGTGTAATAGCCACACAGGACAGTATAGTAGCCACACAGGGCAGTGTAATAGCCACAGAAGGCAGTGTAATAGCCACACAGGGCAGTGTATTAGCCACACAGGGCAGTGTAATAGCCACAGAAGGCAGTGTAATAGCCACACAGGGCAGTGTATTAGCCACACAGGGCAGTGTAATAGCCACAGAAGGCAGTGTAATAGCCACACAGGGCAGTGTAATAGCCACACAGGGCAGAGTAATAGCCACACAGGGAGGTATAGTATCCACACAGGGCAGTGTAATAGCCACACAGGGAGGTATAGTATCCACACAGGGCAGTATAGTAGCCACACAGGACAGTATAGTAGCCACACAGGGCAGTGTAATAGCCACACAGGACAGTATAGTAGCCACACAGGGCAGTGTAATAGCCACACAGGGCAGTGTAATAGCCACACAGGGCAGTATAGTAGCCACACAGGGAGGTATAGTAGTCACATCATAGGCACCAGGTAAGAAATTACTATTTTAGCTTCTGTAGTGACGTTGTTTTTCCGCTTCTCATGTAAATTTAATCTAATATTAAAAATAAGCAAAAGTAAAACAGAAAAAGGAAAAAAGAGGAAAACAATTAAACTCCTAGAATCCTGAATGTTTTACTTACAGGCAAAATTAGCAGAAGATACGCAATATACACCCCCAAAATACATAGACCCCCCCCCCCCTTACATTCTCGATCTCATTGCAAATTATTTTAAATTCTTTTCTCATTTGTAATCCTTGTCTCACCTCCACAATCTACACCCCTTTACCCACTAAATTCTGCCCCCCTGCTGCCCCCATGTCCTGTACACACATCCCCTGCTGCCCCCCATGTACTGTACACACATCCCCCGCTGCCCCCCATGTACTGTACACACATCCCCTGCTGCCCCCCATGTCCTGTACACACATCCCCTGCTGCCCCCATGTACTGTACACACATCCCCTGCTGCCCCCCATGTCCTGTACACACATCCCCTGCGGCCCCCCATGTCCTGTACACACATCCCCCGCTGCCCCCCATGTACTGTACACACATCCCCTGCTGCCCCCCATGTACTGTACACACATCCCCTGCTGCCCCCCATGTACTGTACACACATCCCCTGCTGCCCCCCATGTCCTGTACACACATCCACTGCTGCCCCCATGTACTGTACACACATCCCCTGCTGCCCCCATGTACTGTACACACATCCCCTGCTGCCCCCCATGTACTGTACACACATCCCCTGCTGCTCCCCATGTCCTGTACACACATCCCCTGCTGCCCCCCATGTACTGTACACACATCCCCTGCTGCCCCCCATGTACTGTACACACATCCCCTGCTGCCCCCCATGTCCTGTACACACATCCCCTGCTGCCCCCCATGTACTGTACACACATCCCCTGCTGCCCCCCATGTCCTGTACACACATCCCCTGCTGCCCCCCATGTCCTGTACACACATCCCCTGCTGCCCCCCATGTACTGTACACACATCCCCTGCTGCCCCCCATGTCCTGTACACACATCCCCTGCTGCTCCCCATGTCCTGTACACACATCCCCTGCTGCCCCCCATGTACTGTACACACATCCCCTGCTGCCCCCCATGTCCTGTACACACATCCCCTGCTGCCCCCCATGTCCTGTACACACATCCCCTGCTGCTCCCCATGTACTGTACACACATCCCCTGCTGCCCCCCATGTACTGTACACACATCCCCTGCTGCCCCCATGTACTGTACACACATCCCCTGCTGCCCCCATGTCCTGTACACACATCCCCTGCTGCCCCCCATGTACTGTACACACATCCCCTGCTGCCCCCCATGTACTGTACACACATCCCCTGCTGCCCCCATGTACTGTACACACATCCCCTGCTGCCCCCCATGTACTGTACACACATCCCCTGCTGCCCCCCATGTACTGTACACACATCCCCTGCTGCCCCCATGTCCTGTACACACATCCCCCGCGGCCCCCCATGTACTGTACACACATCCCCCGCTGCCCCCCATGTCCTGTACACACATCCCCTGCTGCCCCCATGTACTGTACACACATCCCCTGCTGCCCCCCATGTACTGTACACACATCCCCTGCGGCCCCCCATGTACTGTACACACATCCCCTGCTGCCCCCCATGTCCTGTACACACATCCCCTGCTGCCCCCATGTACTGTACACACATCCCCTGCTGCCCCCCATGTACTGTACACACATCCCCTGCTGCCCCCCATGTACTGTACACACATCCCCTGCTGCCCCCCATGTACTGTACACACATCCCCTGCTCCCCCCATGTACTGTACACACATCCCCTGCTGCCCCCCATGTCCTGTACACACATCCCCTGCTGCCCCCCATGTCCTGTACACACATCCCCTGCTGCCCCCCATGTCCTGTACACACATCCCCTGCTGCCCCCCATGTCCTGTACACACATCCCCTGCTGCCCCCATGTACTGTACACACATCCCCTGCTGCCCCCATGTCCTGTACACACATCCCCTGCTGCCCCCATGTCCTGTACACACATCCCCTGCTGCCCCCATGTCCTGCACACACATCCCCTGCTGCCCCCATGTCCTGTACACACATCCCCTGCTGCCCCCCATGTACTGTACACACATCCCCTGCTGCCCCCCATGTACTGTACACACATCCCCTGCTGCCCCCCATGTACTGTACACACATCCCCTGCTCCCCCCATGTCCTGTACACACATCCCCTGCTGCCCCCCATGTACTGTACACACATCCCCTGCTGCCCCCCATGTACTGTACACACATCCCCTGCTGCCCCCCATGTCCTGTACACACATCCCCTGCTGCTCCCCATGTACTGTACACACATCCCCTGCTACCCCCCATGTACTGTACACACATCCCCTGCTGCCCCCCATGTACTGTACACACATCCCCTGCTGCCCCCATGTCCTGTACACACATCCCCTGCTGCCCCCCATGTCCTGTACACACATCCCCTGCTGCCCCCATGTCCTGTACACACATCCCCTGCTGCCCCCCATGTCCTGTACACACATCCCCTGCTGCCCCCCATGTCCTGTACACACATCCCCTGCTGCCCCCATGTCCTGTACACACATCCCCTGCTGCCCCCCATGTACTGTACACACATCCCCTGCTGCCCCCCATGTACTGTACACACATCCCCTGCTGCCCCCATGTCCTGTACACACATCCCCTGCTGCCCCCCATGTCCTGCACACACATCCCCTGCTGCCCCCATGTCCTGTACACACATTACCTGCTGCCCCCCATGTACTGTACACACATCCCCTGCTGCCCCCCATGTACTGTACACACATCCCCTGCTGCCCCCCATGTCCTGTACACACATCCCCTGCTGCGCCCCATGTACTGTACACACATCCCCTGCTGCCCCCCATGTACTGTACACACATCCCCTGCTGCCCCCCATGTACTGTACACACATCCCCTGCTGCCCCCCATGTACTGTACACACATCCCCTGCTGCCCCCCATGTACTGTACACACATCCCCTGCTGCCCCCCATGTCCTGTACACACATCCCCTGCTGCGCCCCATGTACTGTACACACATCCCCTGCTGCCCCCCATGTACTGTACACACATCCCCTGCTGCCCCCCATGTCCTGTACACACATCCCCTGCTGCCCCCCATGTCCTGTACACACATCCCCTGCTGCCCCCCATGTACTGTACACACATCCCCTGCTGCCCCCCATGTACTGTACACACATCCCCTGCTGCCCCCCATGTCCTGTACACACATCCCCTGCTGCCCCCCATGTACTGTACACACATCCCCTGCTGCCCCCATGTACTGTACACACATCCCCTGCTGCCCCCCATGTCCTGTACACACATCCCCTGCTGCCCCCCATGTACTGTACACACATCCCCTGCTGCCCCCCATGTACTGTACACACATCCCCTGCTACCCCCCATGTACTGTACACACATCCCCTGCTGCCCCCCATGTACTGTACACACATCCCCTGCTGCCCCCCATGTACTGTACACACATCCCCTGCTGCCCCCCATGTCCTGTACACACATCCCCTGCTGCCCCCCATGTCCTGTACACACATCCCCTGCTGCCCCCCATGTACTGTACACACATCCCCTGCTGCCCCCCATGTACTGTACACACATCCCCTGCTGCCCCCCATGTACTGTACACACATCCCCTGCTGCCCCCCATGTACTGTACACACATCCCCCGCTGCCCCCATGTACTGTACACACATCCCCCGCTGCCCCCATGTACTGTACACACATCCCCTGCTGCCCCCCATGTCCTGTACACACATCCCCTGCTACCCCCATGTCCTGTACACACATCCCCTGCTACCCCCCATGTCCTGTACACACATCCCCTGCTGCCCCCCATGTCCTGTACACACATCGCCTGCTGCCCCCCATGTACTGTACACACATCCCCTGCTGCCCCCCATGTCCTGTACACACATCCCCTGCTGCCCCCCATGTACTGTACACACATCCCCTGCTGCCCCCCATGTCCTGTACACACATCCCCTGCTGCCCCCCATGTACTGTACACACATCCCCTGCTGCCCCCCATGTACTGTACACACATCCCCTGCTGCCCCCCATGTACTGTACACACATCCCCTGCTGCCCCCCATGTCCTGTACACACATCCCCTGCTGCCCCCCATGTACTGTACACACATCCCCCTGCTGCCCCCATGTACTGTACACACATCCCCTGCTGCCCCCATGTACTGTACACACATCCCCTGCTGCCCCTCATGTACTGTACACACATCCCCTGCTGCCCCCCATGTCCTGTACACACATCCCCTGCTGCCCCCCATGTCCTGTACACACATCCCCTGCTGCCCCCCATGTCCTGTACACACATCCCCTGCTGCCCCCCATGTACTGTACACACATCCCCTGCTGCCCCCCATGTCCTGTACACACATCCCCTGCGGCCCCCCATGTCCTGTACACACATCCCCCGCTGCCCCCCATGTACTGTACACACATCCCCTGCTGCCCCCCATGTACTGTACACACATCCCCTGCTCCCCCCATGTACTGTACACACATCCCCTGCTGCCCCCCATGTCCTGTACACACATCCCCTGCTGCCCCCCATGTCCTGTACACACATCCCCTGCTGCCCCCCATGTCCTGTACACACATCCCCTGCTGCTCCCCATGTACTGTACACACATCCCCTGCTGCCCCCCATGTACTGTACACACATCCCCTGCTGCCCCCCATGTACTGTACACACATCCCCTGCTGCCCCCCATGTCCTGTACACACATCCCCTGCTGCTCCCCATGTACTGTACACACATCCCCCGCTGCCCCCCATGTACTGTACACACATCCCCTGCTGCCCCCCATGTACTGTACACACATCCCCTGCTGCCCCCCATGTCCTGTACACACATCCCCTGCTGCCCCCCATGTACTGTACACACATCCCCTGCTGCCCCCCATGTCCTGTACACACATCCCCTGCTGCTCCCCATGTACTGTACACACATCCCCCGCTGCCCCCCATGTACTGTACACACATCCCCTGCTGCCCCCCATGTACTGTACACACATCCCCTGCTGCCCCCCATGTCCTGTACACACATCCCCTGCTGCCCCCCATGTACTGTACACACATCCCCTGCTGCCCCCCATGTCCTGTACACACATCCCCTGCTCCCCCCATGTACTGTACACACATCCCCTGCTGCCCCCCATGTACTGTACACACATCCCCTGCTCCCCCCATGTACTGTACACACATCCCCTGCTGCCCCCCATGTCCTGTACACACATCCCCTGCTGCCCCCATGTACTGTACACACATCCCCTGCTGCCCCCCATGTACTGTACACACATCCCCTGCTGCCCCCATGTACTGTACACACATCCCCTGCTGCCCCCCATGTACTGTACACACATCCCCTGCTCCCCCCATGTACTGTACACACATCCCCTGCTGCCCCCCATGTCCTGTACACACATCCCCTGCTGCCCCCCATGTCCTGCACACACATCCCCTGCTGCCCCCATGTCCTGTACACACATCCCCTGCTGCCCCCCATGTACTGTACACACATCCCCTGCTGCCCCCCATGTACTGTACACACATCCCCTGCTGCCCCCCATGTACTGTACACACATCCCCTGCTCCCCCCATGTACTGTACACACATCCCCTGCTGCCCCCCATGTCCTGTACACACATCCCCTGCTGCCCCCATGTCCTGTACACACATCCCCTGCTGCCCCCATGTCCTGTACACACATCCCCTGCTGCCCCCCATGTCCTGCACACACATCCCCTGCTGCCCCCATGTCCTGTACACACATTACCTGCTGCCCCCCATGTACTGTACACACATCCCCTGCTGCCCCCCATGTACTGTACACACATCCCCTGCTGCCCCCCATGTCCTGTACACACATCCCCTGCTGCCCCCCATGTACTGTACACACATCCCCTGCTGCCCCCCATGTACTGTACACACATCCCCTGCTGCCCCCCATGTCCTGTACACACATCCCCTGCTGCCCCCCATGTACTGTACACACATCCCCTGCTGCCCCCATGTACTGTACACACATCCCCTGCTGCCCCCCATGTCCTGTACACACATCCCCTGCTGCCCCCCATGTCCTGTACACACATCCCCTGCTGCCCCCCATGTCCTGTACACACATCCCCTGCTGCCCCCCATGTACTGTACACACATCCCCTGCTGCCCCCCATGTACTGTACACACATCCCCTGCTGCCCCCCATGTACTGTACACACATCCCCTGCTGCCCCCCATGTCCTGTACACACATCCCCTGCTGCCCCCCATGTCCTGTACACACATCCCCTGCTGCCCCCCATGTACTGTACACACATCCCCTGCTGCCCCCCATGTACTGTACACACATCCCCTGCTGCCCCCCATGTCCTGTACACACATCCCCTGCTGCCCCCCATGTACTGTACACACATCCCCCGCTGCCCCCATGTACTGTACACACATCCCCCGCTGCCCCCATGTACTGTACACACATCCCCTGCTGCCCCTCATGTACTGTACACACATCCCCCGCTGCCCCCATGTACTGTACACACATCCCCCGCTGCCCCCATGTACTGTACACACATCCCCTGCTGCCCCCCATGTACTGTACACACATCCCCCGCTGCCCCCATGTACTGTACACACATCCCCCGCTGCCCCCATGTACTGTACACACATCCCCTGCTGCCCCCCATGTACTGTACACACATCCCCTGCTGCCCCCCATGTACTGTACACACATCCCCTGCTGCCCCCCATGTACTGTACACACATCCCCTGCTGCCCCCCATGTACTGTACACACATCCCCTGCTGCCCCCCATGTCCTGTACACACATCCCCTGCTGCCCCTCATGTACTGTACACACATCCCCTGCTGCCCCCCATGTCCTGTACACACATCCCCTGCTGCCCCCCATGTCCTGTACACACATCCCCTGCTGCCCCCCATGTCCTGTACACACATCCCCTGCTGCCCCCCATGTACTGTACACACATCCCCTGCTGCCCCCCATGTCCTGTACACACATCCCCTGCGGCCCCCCATGTCCTGTACACACATCCCCCGCTGCCCCCCATGTACTGTACACACATCCCCTGCTGCCCCCCATGTCCTGTACACACATCCCCTGCTTCCCCCCATGTCCTGTACACACATCCCCTGCTGCCCCCATGTACTGTACACACATCCCCTGCTGCCCCCCATGTCCTGTACACACATCCCCTGCTGCCCCCATGTACTCTACACACATCCCCTGCTGCCCCCCATGTACTGTACACACATCCCCTGCTGCCCCCCATGTACTCTACACACATCCCCTGCTGCCCCCCATGTACTGTACACACATCCCCTGCTGCCCCCCATGTACTGTACACACATCCCCTGCTGCCCCCCATGTACTGTACACACATCCCCTGCTGCCCCCCATGTACTGTACACACATCCCCTGCTGCCCCCCATGTCCTGTACACACATCCCCTGCTGCCCCCCATGTACTGTACACACATCCCCTGCTGCCCCCCATGTCCTGTACACACATCCCCTGCTGCCCCCGATGTACTGTACACACATCCCCTGCTGCCCCCCATGTCCTGTACACACATCCCCTGCTGCCCCCGATGTACTGTACACACATCCCCTGCTGCCCCCCATGTCCTGTACACACATCCCCTGCTGCCCCCCATGTCCTGTACACACATCCCCTGCTGCCCCCGATGTACTGTACACACATCCCCTGCTGCCCCCCATGTCCTGTACACACATCCCCTGCTGCCCCCCATGTACTGTACACACATCCCCTGCTGCCCCCCATGTCCTGTACACACATCCCCTGCTGCCCCCCATGTCCTGTACACACATCCCCTGCTGCCCCCCATGTACTGTACACACATCCCCTGCTGCCCCCATGTACTGTACACACATCCCCTGCTGCCCCCCATGTCCTGTACACACATCCCCTGCTGCCCCCATGTACTGTACACACATCCCCTGCTGCCCCCCATGTACTGTACACACATCCCCTGCTGCCCCCCATGTCCTGTACACACATCCCCTGCTGCCCCCCATGTACTGTACACACATCCCCTGCTGCCCCCATGTCCTGTACACACATCCCCTGCTGCCCCCATGTACTGTACACACATCCCCTGCTGCCCCCCATGTACTGTACACACATCCCCTGCTGCCCCCCATGTACTGTACACACATCCCCTGCTGCCCCCCATGTCCTGTACACACATCCCCTGCTGCCCCCCATGTCCTGTACACACATCCCCTGCTGCCCCCCATGTACTGTACACACATCCCCTGCTGCCCCCCATGTACTGTACACACATCCCCTGCTGCCCCCCATGTCCTGTACACACATCCCCTGCTCCCCCCATGTACTGTACACACATCCCCTGCTGCCCCCCATGTCCTGTACACACATCCCCTGCTGCCCCCGATGTACTGTACACACATCCCCTGCTGCCCCCCATGTCCTGTACACACATCCCCTGCTGCCCCCCATGTACTGTACACACATCCCCTGCTGCCCCCCATGTACTGTACACACATCCCCTGCTGCCCCCCATGTCCTGTACACACATCCCCTGCTGCCCCCCATGTCCTGTACACACATCCCCTGCTGCCCTCCATGTACTGTACACACATCCCCTGCTGCCCCCCATGTCCTGTACACACATCCCCTGCTGCCCCCCATGTACTGTACACACATCCCCTGCTGCCCCCATGTCCTGTACACACATCCCCTGCTGCCCCCCATGTCCTGAACACACATCCCCTGCTGCCCCCATGTCCTGTACACACATCCCCTGCTGCCCCCCATGTACTGTACACACATCCCCTGCGGCCCCCCATGTCCTGTACACACATCCCCTGCTGCCCCCCATGTACTGTACACACATCCCCTGCTGCCCCTCATGTACTGTACACACATCCCCTGCTGCCCCCCATGTCCTGTACACACATCCCCTGCTGCTCCCCATGTACTGTACACACATCTCCTGCTGCCCCCCATGTACTGTACACACATCCCCTGCTGCCCCCCATGTCCTGTACACACATCCCCTGCTGCCCCCCCATGTACTGTACACACATCCCCTGCTGCCCCCCATGTCCTGTACACACATCCCCTGCTGCCCCTCATGTACTGTACACACATCCCCTGCTGCCCCCCATGTACTGTACACACATCCCCTGCTGCCCCCCGTGTCCTGTACACACATCCCCTGCTGCCCCCCATGTACTGTACACACATCCCCTGCTGCCCCCCATGTACTGTACACACATCCCCTGCTGCCCCCCATGTCCTGTACACACATCCCCTGCTGCCCCCATGTACTGTACACACATCCCCTGCTACCCCCCATGTACTGTACACACATCCCCTGCTGCCCCCCATGTACTGTACACACATCCCCTGCTGCCCCCCATGTACTGTACACACATCCCCTGCTGCCCCCCATGTCCTGTACACACATCCCCTGCTGCCCCCCATGTACTGTACACACATCCCCTGCTGCTCCCCATGTCCTGTACACACATCCCCTGCTGCTCCCCATGTACTGTACACACATCCCCTGCTGCCCCCCATGTACTGTACACACATCCCCTGCTGCCCCCCATGTACTGTACACACATCCCCTGCTGCCCCTCATGTACTGTACACACATCCCCTGCTGCTCCCCATGTACTGTACACACATCCCCTGCTGCCCCCCATGTACTGTATACACATCCCCTGCTGCCCCCATGTACTGTACACACATCCCCTGCTGCCCCCCATGTACTGTACACACATCCCCTGCTGCCCCCCATGTACTGTACACACATCCCCTGCTGCCCCCATGTACTGTACACACATCCCCTGCTGCCCCCCATGTACTGTACACACATCCCCTGCTGCCCCCATGTACTGTACACACATCCCCTGCTGCCCCCCATGTACTGTACACACATCCCCTGCTGCCCCCCATGTACTGTACACACATCCCCTGCTGCCCCCCATGTACTGTACACACATCCCCTGCTGCCCCCCGTGTCCTGTACACACATCCCCTGCTGCCCCCCGTGTCCTGTACACACATCCCCTGCTGCCCCCATGTCCTGTACACACATCCCCTGCTGCCCCCATGTCCTGTACACACATCCCCTGCTCCCCCCATGTCCTGTACACACATCCCCTGCTGCCCCCCATGTACTGTACACACATCCCCTGCTGCCCCCATGTACTGTACACACATCCCCTGCTGCCCCCCATGTACTGTACACACATCCCCTGCTGCCCCCCATGTACTGTACACACATCCCCTGCTGCCCCCCATGTACTGTATACACATCCCCTGCTGCCCCCATGTACTGTACACACATCCCCTGCTGCCCCCCATGTACTGTACACACATCCCCTGCTGCCCCCCATGTACTGTACACACATCCCCTGCTGCCCCCATGTACTGTACACACATCCCCTGCTGCCCCCCATGTACTGTACACACATCCCCTGCTGCCCCCATGTACTGTACACACATCCCCTGCTGCCCCCCATGTACTGTACACACATCCCCTGCTCCCCCCATGTACTGTACACACATCCCCTGCTGCCCCCATGTACTGTACACACATCCCCTGCTGCCCCCATGTACTGTACACACATCCCCTGCTGCCCCCCATGTACTGTACACACATCCCCTGCTGCCCCCATGTACTGTACACACATCCCCTGCTGCCCCCCATGTACTCTACACACATCCCCTGCTGCCCCCCATGTACTCTACACACATCCCCTGCTGCCCCCCATGTCCTGTACACACATCCCCCGCTGCCCCTCATGTACTGTACACACATCCCCTGCTGCTCCCCATGTACTCTACACACATCCCCTGCTGCCCCCCATGTCCTGTACACACATCCCCTGCTGCCCCCCATGTACTGTACACACATCCCCTGCTGCCCCCATGTACTGTACACACATCCCCCGCTGCCCCCCATGTACTGTACACACATCCCCTGCTGCCCCCATGTACTGTACACACATCCCCTGCTGCCCCCCATGTACTGTACACACATCCCCTGCTGCCCCCCATGTACTGTACACACATCCCCTGCTGCCCCCCATGTCCTGTACACACATCCCCTGCTCCCCCCATGTCCTGTACACACATCCCCTGCTGCCCCCCATGTCCTGTACACACATCCCCTGCTGCCCCCCATGTCCTGTACACACATCCCCTGCTGCTCCCCATGTACTGTACACACATCCCCTGCTGCCCCCCCATGTACTGTACACACATCCCCTGCTGCCCCCCATGTACTGTACACACATCCCCTGCTCCCCCCATGTACTGTACACACATCCCCTGCTGCCCCCCATGTCCTGTACACACATCCCCTGCTGCCCCCCATGTACTGTACACACATCCCCTGCTGCCCCCCATGTACTGTACACACATCCCCTGCTGCCCCCCATGTACTGTACACACATCCCCTGCTGCCCCCCATGTACTGTACACACATCCCCTGCTGCCCCCCATGTACTGTACACACATCCCCTGCTGCCCCCATGTACTGTACACACATCCCCTGCTGCCCCCCATGTACTGTACACACATCCCCTGCTGCCCCCCATGTCCTGTGCACACATCCCCTGCTGCCCCCCATGTACTGTACACACATCCCCTGCTGCCCCCCATGTACTGTACACACATCCCCTGCTGCCCCTCATGTACTGTACACACATCCCCTGCTGCCCCCCATGTCCTGTACACACATCCCCTGCTGCCCCCCATGTCCTGTACACACATCCCCTGCTGCCCCCATGTCCTGTACACACATCCCCTGCTCCCCCCATGTCCTGTACACACATCCCCTGCTCCCCCCATGTACTGTACACACATCCCCTGCTGCCCCCCGTGTCCTGTACACACATTCCCACTGCCCCCCATGTACTGTACACACATCCCCTGCTGCCCCCCATGTACTGTACACACATCCCCTGCTGCCCCCCATGTCCTGTACACACATCCCCTGCTGCTCCCCATGTACTGTACACACATCCCCTGCTGCCCCCAATGTACTGTACACACATCCCCTGCTGCCCCCCATGTACTGTACACACATCCCCTGCTGCCCCCCATGTACTGTACACACATCCCCTGCTGCCCCCCATGTACTGTACACACATCCCCTGCTGCCCCCCATGTACTGTACACACATCCCCTGCTGCCCCCCATGTACTGTACACACATCCCCTGCTCCCACCATGTCCTGTACACACATCCCCTGCTGCCCCCCATGTACTGTACACACATCCCCTGCTGCCCCCCATGTCCTGTACACACATCCCCTGCTGCCCCCCATGTACTGTACACACATCCCCTGCTCCCACCATGTCCTGTACACACATCCCCTGCTGCCCCCCATGTCCTGTACACACATCCCCTGCTGCCCCCCATGTACTGTACACACATCCCCTGCTGCCCCCATGTACTGTACACACATCCCCTGCTGCCCCCCATGTCCTGTACACACATCCCCTGCTGCCCCCCATGTACTGTACACACATCCCCTGCTGCCCCCCATGTACTGTACACACATCCCCTGCTGCTCCCCATGTACTGTACACACATCCCCTGCTGCCCCCCATGTACTGTACACACATCCCCTGGTGCCCCCCATGTCCTGTACACACATCCCCTGCTGCCCCCCATGTACTGTACACACATCCCCTGCTGCCCCCCATGTACTGTACACACATCCCCTGCTGCCCCCCATGTACTGTACACACATCCCCTGCTGCCCCCCATGTACTGTACACACATCCCCTGCTGCCCCCCATGTACTGTACACACATCCCCTGCTGCCCCCCATGTCCTGTACACACATCCCCTGCTGCCCCCCATGTACTGTACACACATCCCCTGCTGCCCCCCATGTACTGTACACACATCCCCTGCTGCCCCCATGTCCTGTACACCCATCCCCTGCTGCCCCCCATGTCCTGTACACACATCCCCTGCTGCCCCCCATGTCCTGTACACACATCCCCTGCTGCCCCCATGTACTGTACACACATCCCCTGCTGCCCCCCATGTACTGTACACACATCCCCTGCTGCCCCCCATGTACTGTACACACATCCCCTGCTGCCCCCCATGTACTGTACACACATCCCCTGCTGCCCCCCATGTACTGTACACACATCCCCTGCTGCCCCCCACGTCCTGTACACACATCCCCTGCTGCCCCCCACGTCCTGTACACACATCCCCTGCTGCCCCCCACGTCCTGTACACACATCCCCTGCTGCCCCCCATGTACTGTACACACATCCCCTGCTGCCCCCCACGTCCTGTACACACATCCCCTGCTGCCCCCCATGTACTGTACACACATCCCCTGCTGCCCCCCATGTCCTGTACACACATCCCCTGCTGCCCCCCACGTCCTGTACACACATCCCCTGCTGCCCCCCACGTCCTGTACACACATCCCCTGCTGCCCCCCATGTACTGTACACACATCCCCTGCTGCCCCCCATGTACTGTACACACATCCCCTGCTGCCCCCATGTACTGTACACACATCCCCTGCTGCCCCTCATGTACTGTACACACATCCCCTGCTGCCCCCATGTACTGTACACACATCCCCTGCTGCCCCCCACGTCCTGTACACACATCCCCTGCTGCCCCCCACGTCCTGTACACACATCCCCTGCTGCCCCCCATGTACTGTACACACATCCCCTGCTGCCCCCATGTACTGTACACACATCCCCTGCTGCCCCCCATGTACTGTACACACATCCCCTGCTGCCCCCATGTACTGTACACACATCCCCTGCTGCCCCCCACGTCCTGTACACACATCCCCTGCTGCCCCCCACGTCCTGTACACACATCCCTGCTGCCCCCCATGTACTGTACACACATCCCCTGCTGCCCCCCATGTACTGTACACACATCCCCTGCTGCCCCCCATGTCCTGTACACACATCCCCTGCTGCCCCCCATGTCCTGTACACACATCCCCTGCTGCCCCCATGTACTGTACACACATCCCCTGCTCCCCCCATGTACTGTACACACATCCCCTGCTGCCCCTCATGTACTGTACACACATCCCCTGCTGCCCCCCATGTACTGTACACACATCCCCTGCTGCCCCCCATGTACTGTACACACATCCCCTGCTGCCCCCCATGTACTGTATACACATCCCCTGCTGCCCCCATGTACTGTACACACATCCCCTGCTGCCCCCCATGTACTGTACACACATCCCCTGCTGCCCCCCATGTCCTGTACACACATCCCCTGCTGCCCCCATGTCCTGTACACACATCCCCTGCTGCCCCCCATGTACTGTACACACATCCCCTGCTGCCCCCCATGTCCTGTACACACATCCCCTGCTCCCCCCATGTACTGTACACACATCCCCTGCTGCCCCCATGTACTGTACACACATCCCCTGCTGCCCCCCATGTCCTGTACACACATCCCCCGCTGCCCCCATGTCCTGTACACACATCCCCTGCTGCCCCCCATGTCCTGCACACACATCCCCTGCTGCCCCCATGTCCTGTACACACATCCCCTGCTGCTCCCCATGTACTGTACACACATCCCCTGCTGCCCCCCATGTACTGTACACACATCCCCTGCTGCCCCCCATGTCCTGTACACACATCCCCTGCTGCCCCCATGTACTGTACACACATCCCCTGCTACCCCCCATGTACTGTACACACATCCCCTGCTGCCCCCCATGTACTGTACACACATCCCCTGCTGCCCCCATGTACTGTACACATATCCCCTGCTGCCCCCCATGTACTGTACACACTTCCCCTGCTGCCCCCCATGTACTGTACACACATCCCCTGCTGCCCCCATGTACTGTACACACATCCCCTGCTGCCCCCATGTACTGTACACACATCCCCTGCTGCCCCCATGTACTGTACACACATCCCCTGCTGCCCCCCATGTCCTGTACACACATCCCCTGCTGCCCCCCATGTACTGTACACACATCCCCTGCTGCCCCCATGTACTGTACACACATCCCCTGCTGCCCCTCATGTACTGTACACACATCCCCTGCTGCCCCCCATGTACTGTACACACATCCCCTGCGGCCCCCCATGTCCTGTACACACATCCCCTGCGGCCCCCCATGTACTGTACACACATCCCCTGCTGCCCCCCATGTACTGTACACACATCCCCTGCTCCCCCCATGTACTGTACACACATCCCCTGCTGCCCCCCATGTACTGTACACACATCCCCCGCTGCCCCCCATGTCCTGTACACACATCCCCTGCTGCCCCCATGTACTGTACACACATCCCCTGCTGCCCCCCATGTCCTGTACACACATCCCCCGCTGCCCCCCATGTCCTGTACACACATCCCCTGCTGCCCCCATGTCCTGTACACACATCCCCTGCTGCCCCCCATGTACTGTACACACATCCCCTGCTGCCCCCCATGTCCTGTACACACATCCCCTGCTGCCCCCATGTACTGTACACACATCCCCTGCTGCCCCCCATGTACTGTACACACATCCCCTGCTGCCCCCCATGTCCTGTACACACATCCCCCGCTGCCCCCCATGTCCTGTACACACATCCCCTGCTGCCCCCATGTACTGTACACACATCCCCTGCTGCCCCCCATGTCCTGTACACCCATCCCCTGCTGCCCCCCATGTCCTGTACACACATCCCCTGCTGCCCCCCATGTACTGTACACACATCCCCTGCTGCCCCCCATGTACTGTACACACATCCCCTGCTGCCCCCCATGTACTGTACACACATCCCCTGCTGCCCCCCATGTACTGTACACACATCCCCTGCTGCTCCCCATGTACTGTACACACATCCCCTGCTGCCCCCCATGTACTGTACACACATCCCCTGCTGCCCCCCGTGTACTGTACACACATCCCCTGCTGCCCCCCATGTACTGTACACACATCCCCTGCTGCCCCCCATGTACTGTACACACATCCCCTGCTGCCCCTCATGTACTGTACACACATCTTCTGCTGCCCCCCATGTACTGTACACACATCCCCTGCTGCTCCCCATGTACTGTACACACATCCCCTGCTGCCCCCCATGTACTGTACACACATCCCCTGCTGCCCCCATGTCCTGTACACACATCCCCTGCTGCCCCCATGTACTGTACACACATCCCCTGCTGCTCCCCATGTACTGTACACACATCCCCTGCTGCCCCCATGTCCTGTACACACATCCCCTGCTGCCCCCATGTCCTGTACACACATCCCCTGCTGCCCCCCATGTCCTGTACACACATCCCCTGCTGCCCCCCATGTACTGTACACACATCCCCTGCTCCCCCCATGTACTGTACACACATCCCCTGCTGCCCCCCATGTACTGTACACACATCCCCTGCTGCCCCCCATGTCCTGTACACACATCCCCTGCTGCCCCCCATGTACTGTACACACATCCCCTGCTCCCCCCATGTCCTGTACACACATCCCCTGCTGCCCCCCATGTACTGTACACACATCCCCTGCTGCCCCCATGTCCTGTACACACATCCCCTGCTGCCCCCATGTCCTGTACACACATCCCCTGCTCCCCCCATGTCCTGTACACACATCCCCTGCTGCCCCCCATGTCCTGTACACACATCCCCTGCTCCCCCCATGTACTGTACACACATCCCCTGCTGCCCCCCATGTACTGTACACACATCCCCTGCTGCCCCCCATGTACTGTGCACACATCCCCTGCTGCCCCCCATGTACTGTACACACATCCCCTGCTGCCCCCCATGTACTGTACACACATCCCCTGCTGCCCCCCATGTCCTGTACACACATCCCCTGCTGCCCCCATGTACTGTACACACATCCCCTGCTGCCCCCCATGTACTGTACACACATCCCCTGCTGCCCCCATGTACTGTACACACATCCCCTGCTGCCCCCATGTACTGTACACACATCCCCTGCTGCCCCCATGTACTGTACACACATCCCCTGCTGCCCCCCATGTACTGTACACACATCCCCTGCTGCCCCCATGTCCTGTACACACATCCCCTGCTGCCCCCCATGTACTGTACACACATCCCCTGCTGCCTCCCATGTACTGTACACACATCCCCTGCTGCCCCTCATGTCCTGTACACACATCCCCTGCTGCCCCCCCCCATGTACTGTACACACATCCCCTGCTGCCCCCCCATGTCCTGTACACACATCCCCTGCTGCCCCCCATGTCCTGTACACACATCCCCTGCTGCCCCCCATGTCCTGTACACACATCCCCTGCTGCCCCCCATGTCCTGTACACACATCCCCTGCTGCCCCCCGTGTCCTGTACACACATCCCCTGCTGCCCCCCATGTACTGTACACACATCCCCTGCTGCCCCCCGTGTACTGTACACACATCCCCTGCTGCCCCCCATGTACTGTACACACATCCCCTGCTCCCACCATGTCCTGTACACACATCCCCTGCTGCCCCCCATGTACTGTACACACATCCCCTGCTGCCCCCCATGTCCTGTACACACATCCCCTGCTGCCCCCCATGTCCTGTACACACATCCCCTGCTGCCCCCCATGTACTGTACACACATCCCCTGCTGCCCCCATGTACTGTACACACATCCCCCGCTGCCCCCCATGTACTGTACACACATCCCCTGCTGCCCCCCATGTACTGTACACACATCCCCTGCTGCCCCCCATGTACTGTACACACATCCCCTGCTGCCCCCCATGTCCTGTACACACATCCCCTGCTGCCCCCCATGTACTGTACACACATCCCCTGCTGCCCCCCATGTACTGTACACACATCCCCTGCTGCCCCCCATGTCCTGTACACACATCCCCTGCTGCCCCTCATGTACTGTACACACATCCCCTGCTGCCCCCCATGTACTGTACACACATCCCCTGCTGCCCCCATGTACTGTACACACATCCCCTGCTGCCCCCCATGTACTGTACACACATCCCCTGCTGCCCCCCATGTCCTGTACACACATCCCCTGCTGCCCCTCATGTCCTGTACACACATCCCCTGCTGCTCCCCATGTACTGTACACACATCCCCTGCTCCCCCCATGTACTGTACACACATCCCCTGCTACCCCCATGTACTGTACACACATCCCCTGCTCCCCCCATGTACTGTACACAAATCCCCTGCTACCCCCATGTACTGTACACACATCCCCTGCTCCCCCCATGTCCTGTACACACATCCCCTGCTGCCCCCCATGTCCTGTACACACATCCCCTGCTGCCCCCCATGTCCTGTACACACATCCCCTGCTGCCCCCATGTACTGTACACACATCCCCTGCTGCCCCCCATGTACTGTACACACATCCCCTGCTGCCCCCCATGTACTGTACACACATCCCCTGCTCCCCCCATGTACTGTACACACATCCCCTGCTGCCCCCCATGTACTGTACACACATCCCCTGCTGCCCCCATGTACTGTACACACATCCCCTGCTGCCCCCCATGTACTGTACACACATCCCCTGCTCCCCCCATGTACTGTACACACATCCCCTGCTGCCCCCCATGTACTGTACACACATCCCCTGCTGCCCCCATGTACTGTACACACATCCCCTGCTGCCCCCCATGTCCTGTACACACATCCCCTGCTCCCCACATGTACTGTACACACATCCCTTGCTGCCCCCATGTACTGTACACACATCCCCTGCTGCCCCCCATGTACTGTACACACATCCCCTGCTGCCCCCATGTCCTGTACACACATCCCCTGCTGCTCCCCATGTACTGTACACACATCCCCTGCTGCTCCCCATGTACTGTACACACATCCCCTGCTGCCCCCATGTACTGTACACACATCCCCTGCTGCCCCCCATGTCCTGTACACACATCCCCTGCTCCCCCCATGTACTGTACACACATCCCCTGCTGCCCCCATGTACTGTACACACATCCCCTGCTGCCCCCCATGTCCTGTACACACATCCCCTGCTGCCCCCCATGTACTGTACACACATCCCCTGCTGCCCCCCATGTACTGTACACACATCCCCTGCTGCCCCCCATGTACTGTACACACATCCCCTGCTGCCCCCATGTCCTGTACACACATCCCCTGCGGCCCCCCATGTCCTGTACACACATCCCCTGCTGCCCCCCATGTACTGTACACACATCCCCTGCTCCCCCCATGTACTGTACACACATCCCCTGCTGCCCCCCATGTACTGTACACACATCCCCTGCTGCCCCCCATGTCCTGTACACACATCCCCTGCTGCCCCCCATGTACTGTACACACATCCCCTGCTGCCCCCCATGTACTGTACACACATCCCCTGCTGCCCCCCATGTACTGTACACACATCCCCTGCTGCCCCCCATGTACTGTACACACATCCCCTGCTGCCCCCCATGTCCTGTACACACATCCCCCGCTGCCCCCATGTACTGTACACACATCCCCTGCTGCCCCCATGTACTGTACACACATCCCCTGCTCCCCCCATGTACTGTACACACATCCCCTGCTGCTCCCCATGTACTGTACACACATCCCCTGCTGCTCCCCATGTCCTGTACACACATCCCCTGCTGCCCCCCATGTACTGTACACACATCCCCTGCTGCCCCCCATGTACTGTACACACATCCCCCGCTGCCCCCCATGTACTGTACACACATCCCCTGCTGCCCCCCATGTACTGTACACACATCCCCCGCTGCCCCCATGTACTGTACACACATCCCCTGCTGCCCCCCGTGTCCTGTACACACATCCCCTGCTGCCCCCCGTGTCCTGTACACACATCCCCTGCTGCCCCCCATGTACTGTGCACACATCCCCTGCTACCCCCCATGTACTGTACACACATCCCCTGCTGCCCCCATGTACTGTACACACATCCCCTGCTGCCCCCATGTACTGTACACACATCCCCTGCTGCCCCCATGTCCTGTACACACATCCCCTGCTGCCCCCCATGTCCTGTACACACATCCCCTGCTGCCCCCATGTCCTGTACACACATCCCCTGCTCCCCCCATGTACTGTACACACATCCCCTGCTGCCCCCATGTACTGTACACACATCCCCTGCTGCCCCCCATGTCCTGTACACACATCCCCTGCTGCCCCCATGTACTGTACACACATCCCCTGCTGCCCCCCATGTACTGTACACACATCCCCTGCTGCCCCCCATGTCCTGTACACACATCCCCTGCTGCCCCCCATGTCCTGTACACACATCCCCTGCTGCCCCCATGTACTGTACACACATCCCCTGCTCCCCCCATGTACTGTACACACATCCCCTGCTGCCCCCCATGTCCTGTACACACATCCCCTGCTGCCCCCCATGTACTGTACACACATCCCCTGCTGCCCCCATGTACTGTACACACATCCCCTGCTGCCCCCCATGTCCTGTACACACATCCCCTGCTGCCCCCCATGTACTGTACACACATCCCCTGCTGCCCCCATGTACTGTACACACATCCCCTGCTGCCCCCCATGTACTGTACACACATCCCCTGCTGCCCCCCATGTCCTGTACACACATCCCCTGGTGCCCCCCATGTACTGTACACACATCCCCTGCTGCCCCCCGTGTCCTGTACACACATCCCCTGCTGCCCCCCATGTACTGTACACACATCCCCTGCTGCCCCCCGTGTCCTGTACACACATCCCCTGCTGCCCCCCGTGTCCTGTACACACATCCCCTGCTGCCCCCCATGTACTGTGCACACATCCCCTGCTACCCCCCATGTACTGTACACACATCCCCTGCTGCCCCCATGTACTGTACACACATCCCCTGCTGCCCCCATGTCCTGTACACACATCCCCTGCTGCCCCCCATGTACTGTACACACATCCCCTGCTGCCCCCCATGTACTGTACACACATCCCCTGCTGCCCCCCATGTACTGTACACACATCCCCTGCTGCCCCCATGTACTGTACACACATCCCCTGCTGCCCCCCATGTCCTGTGCTCTCCCCTATGCGGCTGCGTTCAGCACTGTGGAGAGCTCCTGTTCACACTGTAGCGGCCGCAGTTCTCACATTATTGACTGATTATCTGACTATTAATTTCCTCTCTAATTGCTTCTCCACCTCTCAGATCTGAGGTCCTGACTATCAACAGCTGGAGAGCCGCACAGTGTGCCAGGACAGGAGTCATAACTGTACTTCATACATGGAAGTTACTGCACATGATAGATATACATCACACATACATCACATATACATATACATCACCTATACATACATCACACATACATACATACATACATACATCACACATATACATCACACATACATATACATCACACATATACATCACACATACATACATACATACATACATCACACACATACATCACACATATACATCACACATATACATCACACATACATACACATACGTGACACGCGCAGCGCACTCTTACTTTTCGTTCATTGATTATATATGAATTTATTATAATAACTCTTCATCATTTGGGGGTCACCAGTTTGGATTTTGGGGTATTTAGATGGTATCTGCGCATATGGAAATGTGGGGGGTTCTGTGTACCCCTATAATAGTGTCCAGATTCGAGAAGAGAACAGAGAAGGGTGGATGTATGTGCTCCCCAATAATGATAGAAGGTGACCAGCTGGTGGGGGCACGGGCATGTGTAAGTGTCCGAAAAAGGGTGGGTGAGGGGGCATTTGTAGTGTCGGGGGACGGGATAGAAGAGGGGTGTCAGGGGAGCAGAGAGGAGGTGTCGGGACGGGGTGTCGGGAGCAGAGAGGAGGTGTCGGGACGGGGTGTCAGGGGAGCAGAGAGGAGGTGTCGGGACGGGGTGTCAGGGGAGCAGAGAGGAAGTGTCGGGACGGGGTCTCAGGGGAGGAGAGAGGAGGTGTCGGGACGGGGTGTCAGGGGAGGTGAGAGGAGGTGTCGGGACCAGGTGTCAGGGGAGGAGAGAGGAGGTGTCGGGACCGGGTGTCAGGGGAGCAGAGAGGAGGTGTCGGGACCAGGTGTCAGGGGAGATGAGAGGAGGTGTCGGGACCAGGTGTCAGGGGAGGAGAGAGGAGGTGTCGGGACGGGGTGTCAGGAGAGCAGAGAGGAGGTGTTGGGACGGGGTCTCAGGGGAGATGAGAGGAGGTGTTGGGACGGGGTCTCAGGGGAGATGAGAGGAGGTGTTGGGACGGGGTCTCAGGGGAGCAGAGAAGAGGTGTCGGGACCAGGTGTCAGGGGAGGAGAGAGGAGGTGTCGGGACCAGGTGTCAGGGGAGCAGAGAGGAGGTGTCGGGACCAGGTGTCAGGGGAGGAGAGAGGAGGTGTCGGGACCGGGTGTCAGGGGAGGTGAGAGGAGGTGTCGGGACCAGGTGTCAGGGGAGGAGAGAGGAGGTGTCGGGACCGGGTGTCAGGGGAGGAGAGAGGAGGTGTCGGGACCGGGTGTCAGGGGAGGAGAGAGGAGGTGTCGGGACCGGGTGTCAGGGGAGATGAGAGGAGGTGTCGGGACCAGGTGTTAGGGGAGGAGAGAGGAGGTGTCGGGACGGGGTGTCAGGGGAGGAGAGAGGAGGTGTCGGGACCGGGTGTCAGGGGAGGAGAGAGGAGGTGTCGGGACCGGGTGTCAGGGGAGGAGAGAGGAGGTGTCGGGACCAAGTGTCAGGGGAGCAGAGAGGTGGTGTCGGGACCAGGTGTTAGGGGAGGAGAGAGGAGGTGTCGGGACCAGGTGTCAGGGGAGCAGAGAGGAGGTGTCGGGACCAGGTGTCAGGGGAGCAGAGAGGAGGTGTGGGGACGGGATGTCGGGACGGGTTGTCAGGGGAGCAGAGAGGAGGTGTCGGGACGGGGTGTCGGGACGAGGTGTCAGGGGAGCAGAGAGGAGGTGTCGGGACGGGGTGTCGGGACGAGGTGTCAGGGGAGCAGAGAGGAAGTGTCGGGACGGGTATGTCAGGGGAGCAGACAGGAGGTGTCGGAAGGGGGTGTCGGGACGAGATGTCAGGGGAGCAGAGAGGAGGTGTCGGGACGGGGTGTCAGGGGAGCAGAGAGGAGGTGTCGTGACGGGGTGTCAGAGGAGCAGAGAGGAGGTGTCGGGACGGGGTGTCAGGAGAGCAGAGAGGAGGTGTTGGGACGGGGTCTCAGGGGAGATGAGAGGAGGTGTTGGGACGGGGTCTCAGGGGAGCAGAGAAGAGGTGTCGGGACCGGGTGTCAGGGGAGGAGAGAGGAGGTGTCGGGACGAGGTGTCAGGGGAGCAGAGAGGAGGTGTCGGGACGGGGTGTCGGGACGAGGTGTCAGGGGAGGTGAGAGGAGGTGTCGGGACGAGGTGTCAGGGGAGCAGAGAGGAAGTGTCGGGACGGGGTGTCAGGGGAGCAGAGAGGAGGTGTTGGGGGCTCCAGAGGGTGCTCATGTAGGGATATCAGGGGAGCAGAGAGGAGGTGTCAAGACGAGGTGTGGGGGGTTCGGGGGCTCGTGTAAGGGTGTCGGGGGCTCTGGAGGGGTGTCGGGGGCTCGTGGAGGGGTGTCGAGAGCTCTGGGGGGTTGTCGGGGGCTCTGGAGGGGTGTCGGGGGGGTCGGGGGCTCGGGGGCTCGGGGAGGGGTGTCGGGGGCTCTGGAGGGGTGTCGGGGGGGTCGGGGGCTCGGGGGCTCGGGGAGGGGTGTCGGGGGCTCTGGAGGGGTGTCGGGAGGGTCGGGGGCTCGGGGAGGGGGCCGCGTCTGTTTTTGTGTCTGTCTGCACTCTTGGAATTATGAAAAATACCGGCATCGACATTGGACTTCAGCTTCGATTAAGGGAGATGGGACATGACAAGACGCGATCAATACCCAGGCCGGCCTATAAAGTGTCAAGTAATGAATCAATTTCGACTAAATTTTCCATTTTTCAGAAGCCGTTCGGAGAGAGAAGAATATCCTCTTTTGTAAAGATATTATTATCGATTTCGGCGGCAATTTGACATCAGGGGTAGTTAATTCCACTCAGAATAAAATTGAAAACACTTGAGAGAGAAGAGAAGAGGGAGAGGAGCTGGAAGACAAAGGATGGAGGGGGGAGACACCGAGGAAGGGGAGAGACCACCACCCCCAGCATCCAGAGACCACCACCCCCAACATCCAGACACCACCACCCCTAGCATCCAGAGACAATCACCTCCAGCATACAAAGACCACTACCCCCAACATCCAGACACCACCACCCCTAGCATCCAGAGACAATCACCTCCAGCATACAAAGACCACCACCCCCAACATCCAGACACCACCACCCCTAGCATCCAGAGACAATCACCTCCAGCATACAAAGACCACCACCCCCAACATCCAGAGACCACTACCCCACCAGCATCCAGAGACCACCACCCCCAACATCCAGAGACCACCACCCCCAACATCCAGAGACCACTACCCCACCAGCATCCAGAGACCACCATCCCCAACATCCAGAGACCACCACCTCCAACATCCAGAGACCACTACTCCACCAGCATCCAGAGACCACCACCCCCAACATCCAGACACCACCACCCCCAACATCCAGAGACCACTACCCCACCAGCATCCAGAGACCACCACCCCCAACATCCAGAGACCACCACCCCCAACATCCAGAGACCACTACCCCACCAGCATCCAGAGACCACTACCCCCAACATCCAGACACCACCACCCCTAGCATCCAGAGACAATCACCTCCAGCATACAAAGACCACCACCCCCAACATCCAGACACCACCACCCCTAGCATCCAGAGACAATCACCTCCAGCATACAAAGACCACCACCCCAACATCCAGAGACCACTACCCCACCAGCATCCAGAGACCACCACCCCCAACATCCAGAGACCACCACCCCCAACATCCAGAGACCACTACCCCACCAGCATCCAGAGACCACCATCCCCAACATCCAGAGACCACCACCTCCAACATCCAGAGACCACTACTCCACCAGCATCCAGAGACCACCACCCCCAACATCCAGACACCACCACCCCCAACATCCAGAGACCACTACCCCACCAGCATCCAGAGACCACCACCCCCAACATCCAGAGACCACCACCCCCAACATCCAGAGACCACTACCCCACCAGCATCCAGAGACCACCACCCCCAACATCCAGAGACCACTACCCCACCAGCATCCAGAGACCACCATCCCCAACATCCAGAGACCACCACACCCAACATCCAGAGACCACTACCGCACCAGCATCCAGAGACCACCATCCCCAACATCCAGAGACCACCACCCCCAACATCCAGAGACCACCACCCCCAACATCCAGAGACCACTACTCCACCAGCATCCAGACACCACCACCGCCAAAATCCAGAGACCACCACCCCCAACATCCAGAGACCACCGCCCCCCAGCATCCAGAGACCATCACCCCCAGCATCCAGATACCATCACCTTCAACATCCAGAGACCACCACCCTCAACATCCAGGGACCACCACCCCCAGCATCCAGAGACCACCACCGTCAACATCCAGAGACCATCAGCTCCAACATCCAAAGACCCAAGCCCCCAACATCCAGAGACCACCACCACCAACATCCATGGAGACCACCACCCCCAATATCCAGACACCACCACCCCTAGCATCTAGAGACAATCACCTCCATGATCCAGAGACCACCAGCCCCAACATCCAGAGACCCCTACTCCCAACATCCAGACACCACCGCCCTCAACATCCAGAGACTACCACCTGTAGCATCCAGAGACCATCACCCCAGCCCCCGCATCCAGAAACCATCACCCCCAACATCCAGAGACCATCACCCCCAACATCCAGAGACCATCACCCCCAACATCCAGATACCATTACCCTCAAAATACAGAGACCACCACCCCCAACATTCACTGACCATCATCCCCAGCATCCAGACACCATCAGACCCAACATGCAAAAACCACCACCAACATCCATGAAGACCACAACCCCCAATATCCAAAGACCACCCCCTACCCCCAGCATCCAGAGACCACAGACCCCAACATCCAGAGGTCACCACCACCAACATCCATGGAGACCACCACCCCCAATATCCAGACACCACCACCTGAAGCATCCAGAGAACAACACCCCCAGAATCCAGAGACCACCACCTCCAGTATTCACAGAGACCACCACTTCCAGCCTCCAGAGACCACCAACCCTAACATCCAGAGACCACCACCTCCAGTATTCACAGAGACCACCACTTCCAGCCTCCAGAGACCACCAACCCTAACATCCAGAGACCACCACCTCCAAAGTTACAGAGACCACCACCCCCTGCATTTAGAGAGACCTCCAACCCCAACACTTAGAGACCACCACCTCCAAACATTCAGAGACCACCACATTTAGTGAAACCAGCACCCCCATCATCCAGAAAGAGACCACCAACCCCAACTTCCAGAGACCAATACCTTCAAAATTCCAGAGACCTCCACCCACAGCATCCAGAAAGAGACCTCCACCCCAGCATCCAGAGAAAGACCATCACCCCCAGCATCCAGAGAGACCACCCCCAGCATCCAGAGAAAGACCATCACCCCCAGCATCCAGAGATACCACCATCCTCAACTTCCAGAGTAATAAGGGAGAACACTCCCACCATCCAGAAAAGAGAGGGAAATAACTCCCCCATCATCTGTAAGAGACACCACTACCCCCATTATTCACAGGCTCCAACATTAGACACAGCCAGGAACAGGTAAAGAGATGGAGAGCTCCGGGCCCCTGGAGAATAACCATCAGGGGCCCAAAACCAACAACTAGAGCGATGATCCTATTCCATACAGTAGGGAGCGATAGGTGAGTGACAGGATCTAGTGAGCGGGTGTGCGGCCAATCACTGGCTGTGGGGGTCCATGATCCCACCAACTACCTTCCATACAGTTCTCCAGGGTGTCAGGAGAGATGTGGCCCCTGATGGGGGGAGGAGGGGATGTGGCCCCTGGTGGGGAGATGGAAAGATGTGGCCCCTGGTGGGGAGATGGAAAGATGTGGCCCCTGGTGGGGAGAGGGGAGGGTGTGGCCATTGGTGGGAAGATGGAAAGATGTGACCCCTGGTGGGGAGAGGGAAAGATGTGGCCCCTGGTGGGGAGAGGGGAGGGTGTGGCCATTGGTGGGAAGATGGAAAGATGTGGCCCCTGGTGGGGAGAGGGATGGATGTGGCCCCTGATGGGGTGAGGGACAGATGTGGCCCCTGGTGGAGGGAGGAATGGATGTGGCCCCTGGTGGGGAGAGGGACAGGTGTGGCCCCTAGTGGGGAGATAGAAAGATGTGGCCCCTGGTGTGGAGAGGGAAAGATGTGGCCCCTGGTAGAGACTATGAGGTCCTGTGTACTATGTGCAGGGTCCTGTGTACTATGTGCAGGGTGTGTACTATGTGCAGGGTCCTGTGTACTATGTGCAGGGTGTACTATGTGCAGGGTGTGTACTATGTGCAGGGTGTGTACTATGTGCAGGGTCCTGTGTACTATGTGCAGGGTCCTGTGTACTATGTGCAGGGTCCTGTGTACTATGTGCAGGGTGTGTACTATGTGCAGGGTGTGTACTATGTGCAGGGTGTGTGTACTATGTGCAGTGTGTACTATGTGCAGTGTGTACTATGTGCAGGATCCTGTGTACTATGTGCAGTGTCCTGTGTACTATGTGCTGGGGGTGTACTATGTGCAGTGTCCTGTGTACTATGTGCAGTGTCCTGTGTACTATGTGCTGGGGGTGTACTATGTGCAGTGTCCTGTAATATGTGCAGGGGGTGTGTACTATGTGCAGTGTGTACTATGTGCAGTGTCCTGTAATATGTGCAGGGGGTGTGTACTATGTGCAGGGTGTACTATGTGCAGGGTGTACTATGTGCAGTGTGTGTACTATGTGCAGTGTCTTATGTAGAGTGCAGGGGGTGCCAGATTCAGGATTTCTGGCTTACGTTCTGCATGACTCTGGCGCCCCCTGCACTGCTCCGGCAGATTGCACCGCTGTTATTTGGGGCGCTGTGTGATAAATGTGGCGCTCGGTCTGGCTGAGCCCCGGACGCTCCATCACTGCCTGGTGCAGCCGCCACACAAAACGCCGTCATGTGACACAAATGTGCGGACACTTCTTATATACAGGTACAAGGAGTTTACACGAGAAAGAACCGGCAAAGTCCAAAAGAAAACTGGCGCAAAGTCCATAGTAAATGAGCCCCAGTGTATCTACAAGCATTCCCCATCAGTAACTATAGCTGCAGATATAAGGATCACACCTCCTGACTATAGATATAGGAAGAGACATTGATCCTGTAACCTGGGTGGCTCATAGTCATGAAAGTGGGAGCTGTAATTCCACATCCAGCCTGAGGCAGGGGGGGCGCTGTCTCTTGTGTTCTCCCAGGATGACACTTTCCACCATAAGACAATATGAATGTCTCTTCCCACTAATTATCTGCTAATTGTCCGTGTTCTCCGGAGCCGTGACGGAGCGCGGGAGTCCTGACTGTACACAGGGGATTCCAATCAATACTCAGAAACAAATCTCACTGGAACGTTTTACGTTTCCAGATTGACAAGAACCTTCTCCTCCATCCAGACGTCGCTCCTGCCATATTGCCCCCACCCCGGGGATTGCCCCACCCTGGGCACGGGGCGATGTAACCGGGTCCAGGATTTCACACAGAAGCCTCAGCGGGTCACATCCAGCCTGTGCGCGCCAGGAGCTGCCCGTAAGGACTAAGCCAAGGTAAGGACTAAGCCAAGGTCAGGACTAAGCCAAGGTAAGGACTAAGCCAAGGTGACTAAGCCAAGGTCAGGACTAAGCCAAGGTAAGGACTAAGCCAAGGTAAGGACTAAGCCAAGGTGACTAAGCCAAGGTCAGGACTAAGCCAAGGTCAGGACATAGCCAAGGTCAGGACATAGCCAAGGTAAGGACTAAGCCAAGGTAAGGACTAAGCCAAGGTCAGGACATAGCCAAGGTCGGGACTAAGCCAAGGTAAGGACTAAGCCAAGGTCAGGACTAAGCCAGGGTAAGGACTAAGCCAAGGTAAGGACTAAGCCAAGGTCAGGACATAGCCAAGGTCAGGACTAAGCCAAGGTAAGGACTAAGCCAAGGTCAGGACTAAGCCAAGGTCAGGACTAAGCCAAGGTAAGGACTAAGCCAAGGTGACTAAGCCAAGGTCAGGACATAGCCAAGGTCAGGACATAGCCAAGGTAAGGACTAAGCCAAGGTAAGGACTAAGCCAAGGTCAGGACATAGCCAAGGTAAGGACTAAGCCAAGGTAAGGACTAAGCCAAAGTCAGGAATAAGCCACAGTCAGGACATAGCCAAAGTCAGGAATAAGCCACAGTCAGGACATAGCCAAAGTCAGGAATAAGCCACAGTCAGGACCGCTAAGCTAAGGCAAGGGCAAAACCAAGATCAGGACCTAGCCAAGGTCACGGCTAAGCCAAGCTCAGAGTCAGGAACAAGCCAAGGTCAGGGCTAAACTAAGGTCAGAACCAAGCCAAAATAGATAAAGAGTCACTTCCAGAAACAGCCAGGGAGCAGGAATAAGGACGTAGATGTGATGGTGGGTTCCTCCTCCTGTCACTGCCCTAATGTGTAATTTAATAATCCAGGAACATAATTTGTAAAAAAAAAAACGTTATTTTAGTAATATGTAAATTAGCTGCAGAGGCTCCTGGGGCGGGGATTAGCAAGACTAGGACATGCCCCAGAAATTACTAAAACAAAGTTTTTTTTAAAAAATTATGTTCCAGGATTATTAGATTACACAGAGGGCAGTGACAGGAGGAGGAATCTACCATCACATCTACTTCTCATGGTAGGTTCCTCATGGGAGGTTCCCTTTACTCCCCGGGCGGTGTCCTCGGGGGTGGTGCCTTAGACATCTGGTGCTCTGCTCTGATTGGCCATTGAAGAACACAGTGATACATCCTTGTCCGTCCTCAGGATGGTCAGAGAGACTGGTGTGATCCGGGGAGGAGAGCAGGTGAGTGTGTGCAGGGGGGCCCCCTACAGGCCTGGTGACGGCTCATGTACCACTGGGGGGTCCAGGTCTCTTTACTATTGTGTGATACAAACCTCTGCAGGACATTGATGAGGCTCAGACATGAAGAGCGCCCCCCCCCCCCATCCGATATTGATAATCTATACTATAGATATAAAAGAGGAGCTCAGTATCAAAGACATGTCAGATCAATCATGTGATCAGCTGTAGGAGATCCCCAGAGGATTGTCTCACTGATCCCCCCACCCGCGCCCACCCGCGCCATAAGCCTCAATGTCCCTTATTTACATCTATAACAAGGACAGACTGAGCCCCTCTACTAGGCACCTCCTGCTATGGGGGACTGGGTGGTCCATACTATGGTCCCTCTGCCTGGTACAGCGCCTGCACCCCTCTACTAGGCACCTCCTGCTATGGGAGACTGGGTGGTCCATACTATGGTCCCTGTGTCTGGTACAGCACCTGCGCCCCTCTACTAGGCACCTCCTGCTATGGGGGACTGGGTGGTCCATACTATGGTCCCTGCGCCTGGTACAGCACCTGCACCCCTCTACTAGGCACCTCCTGCTATGGTGGGCTGGGTGGTCCATACTATGGTCCCTCTGCCTGGTACAGCGCCTGCACCCCTCTAATAGGCACCTCCTGCTATGGGGGACTGGGTGGTCCATACTATAGTCCCTGTGCCTGGTACAGCGCCTGCACCCCTCTACTAGGCACCTCCTGCTATGGGAGACTGGGTGGTCCATACTATGGTCCCTGTGTCTGGTACAGCACCTGCACCCCTCTACTAGGCACCTCCTGCTATGGTGGGCTGGGTGGTCCATACTATGGTCCCTGTGCCTGGTACAGCGCCTGCAACCCTCTACTAGGCACCTCCTGCTATGGGGGACTGGGTGGTCCATACTATGGTCCCTGCGCCTGGTACAGCACCTGCACCCCTCTACTAGGCACCTCCTGCTATGGTGGGCTGGGTGGTCCATACTATGGTCCCTGTGCCTGGTACAGCGCCTGCACCCCTCTACTAGGCACCTCCTGCTATGGGAGACTGGGTGGTCCATACTATGGTCCTGCACCCCTCTACTAGGCACCTCCTGCAATGGAGGACTGAGTGGTCCATACTATAGTCCCTGTGCCCGGTACAGCACCTGCACCCCTCTACTAGGCACCTCCTGCTATGGTGGGCTGGGTGGTCCATACTATGGTCCCTGTGCCTGGTACAGCGCCTGCACCCCTCTACTAGGCACCTCCTGCTATGGTGGGCTGGGTGGTCCATACTATGGTCCCTGTGCCTAGTACAGCGCCTGCACCCCTCTACTAGGCACCTCCTGCTATGGTGGGCTGGGTGGTCCATACTGTGGTCCCTGTGCCTGGTACAGCGCCTAGACCCCTCTTGTTAGATCCTGTGTACTGTGAGTGTTTCCCCCGGATCTCCCCTCCCGCTGGCAGCGCTCTCCGCGCACTCGATATTCACGACCAATGGGTTTTAATGAAGCAGTAAAGGAATAATTATCCAGGATCGGTAACGCTTCATTATAACAGGTTCTCTTATAGAGACGACAGAGAGGGGGGAGTCCAGTGCAGACCCCACAGCCGGCGGCGGGGCTATAGGGGGTAACTGAGGGGTATACTGGGGCATAGGGGTACCTGCAGGGGTATACTGGGGCATAGGGGTACCTGCAGGGGTATACTGGGGCATAGGGGTATCTGCAGGGGTAATGTTCAGCATAGGGGTACCTGCAGGGGTATACTGGGGCATAGGGGTACCTGCAGGGGTATACTGGGGCATAGGGGTACCTGCAGGGGTATACTGGGGCATAGGGGTACCTGCAGGGGTAATGTTCGGCATAGGGGATACCTGCAGGGGTAATGTTTGGCATAGGGGTACCTGCAGGGGTAATGTGCGGCATCGGGGTACCTGCAGGGGTAATGTGCGGCATAGGGGTACCTGCAGGGGTATACTGGGGCATAGGGGTACCTGCAGGGGTATACTGGGGCATAGGGGTACCTGCAGGGGTATACTGGGGCATAGGGGTACCTGCAGGGGTATACTGGGGCATAGGGGTAACTGCAGGTGTATACTGGGGCATAGGGGTACCTGCAGGGGTATACTGGGGCATAGGGGTACCTGCAGGGGTATACTGGGGCATAGGGGTACCTGCAGGGGTAATGTGCGGCATAGGGGATACCTGCAGGGGTAATGTGCGGCATAGGGGTACCTGCAGGGGTAATGTGCGGCATAGGGGTACCTGCAGGGGTAATGTTCGGCATAGGGGTACCTGCAGGGGTAATGTGCGGCATCGGGGTACCTGCAGGGGTAATGTGCGGCATAGGGGATACCTGCAGGGGTAATGTGCGGCATAGGGGTACCTGCAGGTGTATATTGGGGCATAGGGGATACCTGCAGGGGTATACTGGGGCATAGGGGTATCTGCAGGGGTATACTGGGGCATAGGGGTACCTGCAGGGGTATACTGGGGCACAGGGGTACCTGCAGGGGTATACTGGGGCATAGGGGTACCTGCAGGGGTATACTGGGGCATAGGGGTACCTGCAGGGGTATACTGGGGCATAGGGGATACCTGCAGGGGTAATGTTTGGCATAGGGGTACCTGCAGGGGTAATGTTTGGCATAGGGGTACCTGCAGGGGTAATGTGCGGCATAGGGGTACCTGCAGGGGTAATGTGCGGCATAGGGGTACCTGCAGGGGTAATGTGCGGCATAGGGGTACCTGCAGGGGTATACTGGGGCATAGGGGTAACTGCAGGGGTATACTGGGGCATAGGGGTACCTGCAGGGGTAATGTGCGGCATAGGGGATACCTGCAGGGGTAATGTTCGGCATAGGGGTACCTGAAGGGGTAATGTGCGGCATAGGGGTACCTGCAGGGGTATACTGGGGCATAGGGGTACCTGCAGGGGTATACTGGGGCATAGGGGTACCTGCAGGGGTATACTGGGGCATAGGGGTACCTGCAGGGGTATACTGGGGCATAGGGGTACCTGCAGGGGTATACTGGGGCATAGGGGATACCTGCAGGGGTAATGTTTGGCATAGGGGTACCTGCAGGGGTAATGTTTGGCATAGGGGTACCTGCAGGGGTAATGTGCGGCATAGGGGTACCTGCAGGGGTAATGTGCGGCATAGGGGTACCTGCAGGGGTAATGTGCGGCATAGGGGTATCTGCAGGGGTATACTGGGGCATAGGGGTACCTGCAGGGGTAATGTGCGGCATAGGGGATACCTGCAGGGGTAATGTTCGGCATAGGGGTACCTGAAGGGGTAATGTGCGGCATAGGGGTACCTGCAGTGGTATACTGGGGCATAGGGGTACCTGCAGGGGTATACTGGGGCATAGGGGTACCTGCAGGGGTAATGTTCGGCATAGGGGTACCTGCAGGGGTATACTGGGGCATAGGGGTACCTGCAGGGGTATACTGGGGCATAGGGGTATCTGCAGGGGTATAGTGGGGCATAGGGGTACCTGCAGGGGTATACTGGGGCATAGGGGTACCTGCAGGGGTATACTGGGGCATAGGGGTACCTGCAGGGGTATACTGGGGCATAGGGGTACCTGCAGGGGTATACTGGGGCATAGGGGTACCTGCAGGGGTAATGTTTGGCACAGGGGTACCTGCAGGGGTATACTGGGGCATAGCGGTACCTGCAGGGGTATACTGGGGCATAGGGGTACCTGCAGGGGTATACTGGGGCATAGGGGTACCTGCAGGGGTATACTGGGGCATAGGGGTACCTGCAGGGGTATACTGGGGCATAGGGGTACCTGCAGGGGTATACTGGGGCATAGGGGTAACTGCAGGTGTATACTGGGGCATAGGGGTACCTGCAGGGGTATACTGGGGCATAGGGGTACCTGCAGGGGTATACTGGGGCATAGGGGTAACTGCAGGTGTATACTGGGGCATAGGGGTACCTGCAGGGGTATACTGGGGCATAGGGGTACCTGCAGGGGTATACTGGGGCATAGGGGTATCTGCAGGGGTATACTGGGGCATAGGGGTACCTGCAGGGGTATACTGGGGCATAGGGGTACCTGCAGGGGTATACTGGGGCATAGGGGTACCTGCGGGGGTATACTGGGGCATAGGGGTACCTGCAGGGGTATACTGGGGCATAGCGGTACCTGCAGGGGTATACTGGGGCATAGGGGTACCTGCAGGGGTATACTGGGGCATAGCGGTACCTGCAGGGGTATACTGGGGCATAGGGGTACCTGCAGGGGTATACTGGGGCATAGGGGTACCTGCAGGGGTATACTGGGGCATAGGGGTACCTGCAGGGGTATACTGGGGCATAGGGGTATCTGCAGGGGTATACTGGGGCATAGGGGTACCTGCAGGGGTATACTGGGGCATAGGGGTACCTGCAGGGGTATACTGGGGCATAGGGGTATCTGCAGGGGTATACTGGGGCATAGGGGTACCTGCAGGGGTATACTGGGGCATAGGGGTACCTGCAGGGGTATACTGGGGCATAGGGGTATCTGCAGGGGTATACTGGGGCATAGGGGTACCTGCAGGGGTATACTGGGGCATAGGGGTATCTGCAGGGGTATACTGGGGCATAGGGGTACCTGCAGGGGTATACTGGGGCATAGGGGTACCTGCAGGGGTATACTGGAGCATAGGGGTACCTGCAGGGGTATACTGGGGCATAGGGGTACCTGCAGGGGTATACTGGGGCATAGCGGTACCTGCAGGGGTATACTGGGGCATAGCGGTACCTGCAGGGGTATACTGGGGCATAGGGGTACCTGCAGGGGTATACTGGGGCATAGGGGTACCTGCAGGGGTATACTGGGGCATAGGGGTACCTGCAGGTGTATACTGGGGCATAGGGGTACCTGCAGGTGTATACTGGGGCATAGGGGTTGCACTATACAAGATTTAGGGATTTTAAATCTAAATTTCTGTTGTGGAATGACGCTCCTTCTCTTTTGGATATCCACATCCTGTACCTGGGCTTTGGAGCATTTTTGTGACCCCCCCCCCCTCCCCCACCACCACATAGGGGCTTATTCACACTGTGCTGCAATGGACTTTTTTCTCTTCCTAAATCTCTGCGATGAAGGGGCAACAGAAGTGTGTAACACGCCCCATGGTAAAGGGGCACCGAAAAAAGAGTGGTGCACTCTGCCGGGAACACCAGATGCATGAAGAATTGCCACCAGAAATCCTAAATCTGGCGCCCCCTGCACACTACAAAGGGCACAGCACATAGTTCACAGGACCCTGCACATAGCACACAGGACACTGCATATAGTACACATTGCACATAGTACAAACTGCCCACAGTACACACTGCACATAGTACACAGGACACTGCACATAGTACACACTGCACATAGTACACCCCCTGCACATAGTACACACTGCACATAGTACAGAGGACACTGCACATAGTACAGAGGACACAGCACATAGTACACACTACACATAGTACACACTACACATAGTACACAATGCACATAGTACACAGGACCCTGCACATAGTACACAGGACACCCTGCACATAGTACACACTGCACATAGTACACACTACACATAGTACACACTACACATAGTACACAATGCACATAGTACACAGGACCCTGCACATAGTACACACCCTGCACATAGTACACAGGACACTGCACATAGTACACACTGCACATAGTACAAAGGACACTGCATATAGTACAAAGGACACTGCACATAGTACACACTACATATAGTACACACTACACATAGTACACACCCTGCACATAGTACACAGGACCCTGCACATAGTACACACTGCACATAGTACACAGGACCCTGCACATAGTACACAGGACTCTGCACATAGCACACAGGACCCTGCACATAGTACACACTGCACATAGTACACAGGACCCTGCACATAGTACACACTGCACATAGTACACACTACACATAGTACACACCATGCACATAGTACACAGGACCCTGCACATAGTACACACTGCACATAGTACACACTACACATAGTACACACCCCCTGCACATAGTACACGGGACACTGCACATAGTACACAGGACCCTGTACATAGTACACAGGTCACTGCACATAGTACACAGGACCCTGAACATAGTACACAGGACTGCACATAGTACACAGGGCACTGCCCATAGTACACACTGCACATAGTACTCACCGCACATAGTACACACTGCACATACTACACACGGCACATAGTACACACTGTACATAGTACACACTACACATAGTACACAGGACACTGCCCATAGTACACACTGTACATAGTACACACCGCACATAGTACACACTGCACATACTACACACTGCACATAGTACACACTGTACATAGTACACAATGCACATAGTACACAGGACCCTGCACATAGTACACAACCTGCACATAGTACACAGGACACTGCACATAGTACACACTGCACATAGTACACACTGCACATAGTACACAGGACACTGCACATAGTACAAAGGACACTGCACATAGTACACACTACATATAGTACACACTACACATAGTACACACCCTGCACATAGTACACCTTGCACATAGTACACCCTGCACATAGTACACACTGCACATAGTACACAGGACCCTGCACATAGTACACAGGACTCTGCCCGTAGCACACAGGACCCTGCACATAGTACACACGGCACATAGTACACACCCTGCACATAGTACACAGGACCCTGCACATAGTACACACTGCACATAGTACACACTACACATAGTACACACCATGCACATAGTACACAGGACCCTGCACATAGTACACACTGCACATAGTACACACTACACATAGTACACACCCCCTGCACATAGTACACGGGACACTGCACATAGTACACAGGACCCTGTACATAGTACACAGGACACTGCACATAGTACACAGGACCCTGAACATAGTACACAGGACTGCACATAGTACACAGGGCACTGCCCATAGTACACACTGCACATAGTACTCACCGCACATAGTACACACTGCACATACTACACACGGCACATAGTACACACTGTACATAGTACACACTACACATAGTACACAGGACACTGCCCATAGTACACACTGCACATAGTACTCACCGCACATAGTACACACTGCACATACTACACACTGCACATAGTAAACACTGTACATAGTACACACTACACATAGTACACTGCCCATAGTACACACTACACATAGTACACACTACACATACTACACACTGCACATAGTACACACTGCACATAGTACACACTGTACATAGTACACACTACACAAAGTACACAGGACCCTGCACATAGTACACACTGCACATAGTACACACTACACATAGTACACAGGACACTGCACATAGTACACAGGACACTGCCCATAGTACACACGGCACATAGTACTCACCGCACATAGTACACACTGCACATACTACACTGTACATAGTACACACTACACATAGTACACAGGACACTGCCCATAGTACACACTGCACATTGTACACACTGCACATAGTACACACTGTACATAGTACACACTACACATAGTACACAGGACACTGCCCATAGTACAAACTGCACATAGTACTCAACGCACATAGTACACACTGCACATACTACACACTGCACATAGTACACACTGTACATAGTACACACTACACATAGTACACAGGACACTGCCCATAGTACACACTGCACATAGTACACAGGACCCTGCACATAGTACACACTGCACATAGTACTCACCGCACATAGTAAACACTGCACATACTACACACTGCCCATAGTACACACTGCACATAGTACTCACCGCACATAGTACACACTGCACATACTACACACTGCACATAGTACACACTGCACATAGTACATACTATACATAGTACACAGGACACTGCCCAAAGTACACTTTGTACATAGTACACACCGCACATAGTACACACTGCACATACTACAGACTGCACATAGTACACACTGTACATAGTACACACTACACATAGTACACAGGACACTGCCCATAGTACACACAGCACATAGTACTCACCGCACATAGTACACACTGCACATACTACACACTGCACATAGTACACACTGTACATAGTACACACTACACATAGTACACAGGACACTGCCCATAGTACACACTGCACATAGTACTCACCGCACATAGTACACACTGCACATACTACACACTGCACATAGTACACACTGCACATAGTACATACTACACATAGTACACAGGACACTGCCCATAGTACACACTGTACATAGTACACACCGCACATAGTACACACTGCACATACTACAGACTGCACATAGTACACACTGTACATAGTACACACTACACATAGTACACAGGACACTGCCCATAGAACACACTGCACATAGTACTCACCGCACATAGTACACACTGCACATACTACACACTGCACATAGTACACACTGTACATAGTACACACTGCACATAGTACATAGGACCCTGCACATAGTACACACTGCACATAGTACACACTGCACATACTACACACTGCACATAGTACACACGGTACATAGTACACACTGCACATAGTACACACTAAACATAGTACACAGGACACTGCCCATAGTACTCACCGCACATAGTACACACTGCACATAGTACACAGGACACTGCCCATAGTACACACTGTACATAGTACACACCGCACATAGTACACACTGCACATTGTACACACTGCACATAGTACACACTGTACATAGTACACACTACACATAGTACACAGGACACTGCCCATAGTACACACTGCACATAGTACTCACCGCACATAGTACACACTGCACATAGTACACCCCCTGCACATAGTACACACTACACATAGTACTCACCGCACATAGTACACACTGCACATACTACACACTGCACATAGTACTCACCGCACATAGTACACACTGCACATACTACACACTGCACATAGTACACACTGCACATAGTACATACTACACATAGTACACAGGACACTGCCCATAGTACACACTGTACATAGTACACACCGCACATAGTACACACTGCACATACTACAGACTGCACATAGTACACACTGTACATAGTACACACTACACATAGTACACAGGACACTGCCCATAGTACACACTGCACATAGTACTCACCGCACATAGTACACACTGCACATACCACACACTGCACATAGTACACACTGCACATAGTACATACTACACATAGTACACAGGACACTGCCCATAGTACACACTGTACATAGTACACACCGTACATAGTACACACTGCACATACTACAGACTGCACATAGTACACACTGTACATAGTACACACTACACATAGTACACAGGACACTGCCCTTAGTACACACTGCACATAGTACTCACCGCACATAGTACACACTGCACATAGTACACACTGCACATACTACACACTGCACATAGTACACACTGCACATAGTACATACTACACATAGTACACAGGACACTGCCCATAGTACACACTGTACATAGTACACACCGCACATAGTAAACACTGCACATACTACACACTGCACATAGTACACAATGTACATAGTACACACTACACATAGTACACAGGACACTGCACATAGTACACACTGCACAAAGTACACACCGCACATAGTACACACTGCACATACTACACACTGCACATAGTACACACTGCACATAGTACGCACCGCACATAGTACACACTGCACATACTACACACTGCACATAGTACACACTGCACATAGTACATACTACACATAGTACACAGGACACTACACATAGTACACAGGACCCTGCACAAAGTAAACAGGACCCTGCACATAGCACACACCCCCTGCACATACTACACACTGCACATAGTACACACTGCCCATAGTACACACTGCACATAGTACTCACCGCACATAGTACACACTGCCCATAGTACACACTGCACATAGTACTCACCGCACATAGTACACACTGCACATACTACACACCGCACATAGTACACACCGCACATAGTACACACTACACATAGTACACAGGACACTGCCCATAGTACACACTGCACATAGTACTCACCGCACATAGTACACACTGCACATAGTACACACTACACATAGTACTCTTTCCTCTTTGATACTGAACAGCAGAGTTCTGGAGCCACTGCTGAGGCTGAGTCTATAATTCCCCAATCACTAATTACGGAGGTTTGGAGGGCGCATGGGGCACGGGGTCATCAGTCTTCATAGCTCCGGTGGCAGGACGCTCCCTACACAACCCTACACAACTTTTCCGCTCAGAAAAGTTGGCACAGGAAGGTGAAGTTTCCAGAAAAATTGTGCAGTGTCAGTAGAAAGCGCTCCCTCCCTGCTACATAAAGTATTCACACCGGAGAGAGAACATGGAGCACCTAGGGCAGTGGGGTGTGCAGCAGTATATATTAGTGCACAGTATAGCAGTATATATTAGTGCACAGTATAGCAGTATATATTAGTGCACAGTATAGCAGTATATATTAGTGCACAGTATAGCAGTATATATTAGTGCGCAGTATAGCAGTATATATTAGTGCACAGTATAGCAGTATATATCAGTGCATCGTATAGCAGTATTTATTAGTGCACAGTATAGCAGTATATATTAGTGCACAGTATAGCAGTATATATTAGTGCACAGTATAGCAGTATATATTAGTGCACAGTATAGCAGTATATATTAGTGCACAGTATAGCAGTATATATTGGTGCACAGTATAGCAGTATATATTATTGCACAGTATAGCAGTGTTTATTAGCTGACAGTATAGCAGTATATATTAGTGCAGAGTATAGCAGTATATATTAGTGCACAGTATAGCAGTATATATTAGTGCACAGTATAGCAGTATATATTAGTGTACAGTATAGCAGTATTTATTAGCTGACAGTATATCAGTATATATTAGTGCACAGTATAGCAGTGTATATTAGTGCACAGTATAGCAGTACATATTAGTGCACAGTATAGCAGTATTTATTAGTGCACAGTATAGCAGTATATATTAGTGCACAGTATAGCAGTATATATTAGTGTACAGTATAGCAGTATAAATAAGAGCACAGTATAGCAGTATTTATTAGTGCACAGTATAGCAGTATATATTAGTGTACAGTATAGCAGTATATATTAGTGTACAGTATAGCAGTATAAATAAGAGCACAGTATAGCAGTATATATTAGTGTACAGTATAGCAGTATATATTAGTGCATAGTATAGCAGTATAAATAAGAGCACAGTATAGCAGTATTTATTAGCTGACAGTATAGCAGTATATATTAGTGTACAGTATAGCAGTATATATTAGTGACAGTATAGCAGTATTTACCAGTGCACAGTATAGCAGTATATATTAGTGCATAGTATATCAGTATATATTAGTGCACAGTATAGTAGTATATATTAGTGCATAGTATAGCAGTATATATTAGTGCATGGTATAGCAGTATACATAAGTGCTCAGTAAAGCAGCATATATTGGTGCACTGTATAGCAGTATATATTAGTGCACAGTATAGCAGTATATATTAGTGCACAGTATAGCAGTATATATTAGTGCAGAGTATAGCAGTATATATTAGTGCACAGTATAGCAGTATATATTCGTGCACAGTATAGCAGTATATATTAGTGCACAGTATAGCAGTATATATTGGTGCACTGTATAGCAGTATATATAAGTGCACAGTATAGCAGTATATATTAGTGCACAGTATAGCAGTATATATTAGTGCACAGTATAGCAGTGTATATTAGTGTACAGTATAGCAGTATATATTAGTGCACAGTATAGCAGTATATATTAGTGCACAGTATAGCAGTATATATTAGTGCACAGTATAGCAGTATATATCAGTGCATCGTATAGCAGTATTTATTAGTGCACAGTATAGCAGTATATATTAGTGCACAGTATAGCAGTATATATTAGTGCACAGTATAGCAGTATATATTGGTGCACTGTATAGCAGTATATATTAGTGCACAGTATAGCAGTATATATTAGTGCACAGTATAGCAGTATATATTAGTGCACAGTATAGCAGTGTATATTAGTGTACAGTATAGCAGTATATATTAGTGCACAGTATAGCAGTATATATTAGTGCACAGTATAGCAGTATATATCAGTGCATCGTATAGCAGTATTTATTAGTGCACAGTATAGCAGTATATATTAGTGCACAGTATAGCAGTATATATTAGTGCACAGTATAGCAGTATATATTAGTGCACAGTATAGCAGTATATATTAGTGCACAGTATAGCAGTATATATTGGTGCACAGTATAGCAGTATATATTAGTGCACAGTATAGCAGTATATATTAGTGCACAGTATAGCAGTATATATTAGTGCACAGTATAGCAGTATTTATTAGTGCACAGTATAGTAGTATTTATTAGTGCATGGTATAGCAGTATACATAAGTGCTCAGTAAAGCAGCATATATTGGTGCACAGTATAACAGTATATATTAGTGCACAGTATAGCAGTATATATTAGTGCACAGTATAGCAGTATTTATTAGCTGACAGTATAGTAGTATATATTAGTGAACAGTATAGCAGTATATATTAGTGCAGAGTATAACAGTATATATTAGTGCACATTATAGCAGTATATATTAGTGCACAGTATAGCAGTATAAATAAGTGCTCAGTAAAGCAGCATATATTGGTGCACAGTATAACAGTATATATTAGTGCACAGTATAGCAGTATATTAGTGCACAGTATAGCAGTATTTATTAGTGCATAGTATAGCAGTATATATTAGTGCACAGTATAGCAGTATATATTAGTGCACAGTATAGCAGTATATATTAGTGCACAGTATAGCAGTATATATTAGTGCACAGTATAGCAGTATTTATTAGCTGACAGTATAGTAGTATATATTAGTGAACAGTATAGCAGTATATATTAGTGCACAGTATAACAGTATATATTAGTGCACAGTATATCAGTATATATTAGTGCACAGTATAGCAGTATATATTAGTGCATAGCATAGCAGAATATATTGATGCACAGTATAGCAGTATATATTAGTGCACAGTATAGCAGTATATATTAGTGTACAGTTTAGCAGTATATATTAGTGCACAGTATAGCAGCATATATTAGTGCACAGTATAGCAGTATATATTAGTGCACAGTATAGCAGTATATATTAGTGCACAGTATAGCAGTATATATTAGTGCAGAGTATAGAAGTATATATTAGTGCACAGTATAGCAGTATATATTAGTGCACAGTATAGCAGCATATATTAGTGCACAGTATAGCAGTATATATTAGTGCACAGTATAGCAGTATATATTAGTGCACAGTATAGCAGTATATATTAGTGCACAGTATAGCAGTAAATATTAGTGCACAGTATAGCAGCATATATTAGTGCACAGTATAGCAGTATATATTAGTGCACAGTATAGCAGTATATATTAGTGTACAGTATAGCAGTATATATTAGTGCATAGTATAGCAGTATATATTAGTGCACAGTATAGCAGTATATATTAGTGCACAGTATAGCAGTATTTATTAGTGCACAGTATAGTAGTATTTATTAGTGCATGGTATAGCAGTATACATAAGTGCTCAGTAAAGCAGCATATATTGGTGCACAGTATAACAGTATATATTAGTGCACAGTATAGCAGTATATATTAGTGCACAGTATAGCAGTATTTATTAGCTGACAGTATAGTAGTATATATTAGTGAACAGTATAGCAGTATATATTAGTGCAGAGTATAACAGTATATATTAGTGCACATTATAGCAGTATATATTAGTGCACAGTATAGCAGTATATATTAGTGCACAGTATAGCAGTATACATAAGTGCTCAGTAAAGCAGCATATATTGGTGCACAGTATAACAGTATATATTAGTGCACAGTATAGCAGTATATATTAGTGCACAGTATAGCAGTATTTATTAGTGCACAGTATAGCAGTATATATTAGTGCACAGTATAGCAGTATATATTAGTGCACAGTATAGCAGTATATATTAGTGCACAGTATAGCAGTATTTATTAGCTTACAGTATAGTAGTATATATTAGTGAACAGTATAGCAGTATATATTAGTGCACAGTATAACAGTATATATTAGTGCACAGTATATCAGTATATATTAGTGCACAGTATAGCAGTATATATTAGTGCATAGCATAGCAGAATATATTGATGCACAGTATAGCAGTATATATTAGTGCACAGTATAGCAGTAAATATTAGTGCACAGTATAGCAGCATATATTAGTGCACAGTATAGCAGTATATATTAGTGTACAGTATAGCAGTATTTATTAGCTGACAGTATAGCAGTATATATTAGAGCACAGTATAGCAGTATATATTAGTGCACAGTATAGCAGTATTTATTAGCTGACAGTATAGCAGTATATTTTAGTGCACAGTATAGCAGTATTTATTATTGCACAGTATAGCAGTATATATTAGTGACAGTATAGCAGTATATATTAGTGTACAGTATAGCAGTATATATTAGTGCACAGTATAGCAGTATATATTAGTGCATAGCATAGCAGAATATATTGGTGCACAGTATAGCAGTATATATTAGTGCACAGTATAGCAGTAAATATTAGTGCACAGTATAGCAGCATATATTAGTGCACAGTATAGCAGTATATATTAGTGCACAGTATAGCAGTATATATTAGTGTACAGTATAGCAGTATTTATTAGCTGACAGTATAGCAGTATATATTAGTGCACAGTATAGCAGTATATATTAGTGCACAGTATAGCAGTATTTATTAGCTGACAGTATAGCAGTATATTTTAGTGCAAAGTATAGCAGTATTTATTATTGCACAGTATAGCAGTATTTATTATTGCACAGTATAGCAGTATATATTAGTGCACAGTATAGCAGTATATATTAGTGCACAGTATAGCAGTATATATTAGTGACATTATAGCAGTATATATCAGTGCATCGTATAGCAGTATTTATTAGTGCACAGTATAGCAGTATATATCAGTGCACAGTATAGCAGAATTTATTAGTGCACAGTATAGCAGTATATATTAGTGCACAGTATAGTATTATTTATTAGTGCACAGTATAGCAGTATACATAAGTGCTCAGTAAAGCAGCAAATATTGGTGCACTGTATAGCAGTATATATTAGCTGACAGTTTAGCAGTACATATTAGTGCACAGTATAGCAGTATATATTAGTGCACAGTATAGCAGTATATATTGGTGCACAGTATAGCAGTATATATTAGTGCACAGTATAGCAGTATATATTAGTGTACAGTATAGCAGTATATATTTGTGTACAGTATAGCAGTATATATAAGTGCATAGTATAGCAGTATATATTAGTGCACAGTATAGCAAAATATATTAGTGCATAGTATAGCAGTATATATTAGTGCACAGTATAGTAGTATTTATTAGTGCATGGTATAGCAGTATAAATAAGTGCTCAGTAAACAGCATATATTGGTGCACTGTATAGCAGTATATATTAGTGCACAGTATAGCAGTATTTATTAGCTGACAGTATAGCAGTATATGTTAGTGCACAGTATAGCAGTATATATTATTGCACAGTATAGCAGTATTTATTAGCTGACAGTAAAGCAGTATATATTAGTGCACAGTATAGCAGTATATATTGGTGCACTGTATAGCAGTATATATTAGTGCACAGTATAGCAGTATTTATTAGCTGACAGTATAGCAGTATTTATTAGCTGACAGTATAGCAGTATATATTAGTGCACATTATAGCAGTATATATTAGTGCACAGTATAACAGTATATATTAGTGCACAGTATAGCAGTATATATGAGTGCACAGTATAGCAGTATATATTAGTGCACAGTATAGCAGTATATATTAGTGCACAGTATAGCGGTATATATTAGTGCACAGTATAGCAGTATTAATTAGCTGACAGTATAGCAGTATATATTAGTGCACAGTATAGCAGTATATATTAGTGCACTGTATACCAGTGTATATTAGTGTACAGTATAGCAGTATATATTAGTGTACAGTATAGCAGTATATATTAGTGCATAGTATAGCAGTATATATTAGTGCACAGTATAGCAAAATATATTAGTGCATAGTATATCAGTATATATTAGTGCACAGTATAGTAGTATTTATAAGTGCATGGTATAGCAGTATACATAAGTGCTCAGTAAACAGCATATATTGGTGCACTGTATAGCAGTATATATTAGTGCACAGTATAGCAGTATTTATTAGTGCACAGTATAGCAGTATTTATTAGCTGACAGTATAGCAGTATATGTTAGTGCACAGTATAGCAGTATATATTAGAGCACAGTATAGCAGTGTATATTAGTGCACAGTATAGCAATATATATTAGTGCACAGAATAGCAGTATTTATTAGCTGACAGTATAGCAGTATATGTTAGGGCACAGTATAGCAGTATATACTAGTGCACAGTATAGCAGTATATATTAGTGCACAGTATAGCAGTATATATTAGTGCATAGTATAGCAGTATATATTAGTGCACAGTAGAGCAGTATATATTAGTGCACAGTATAACAGTATATGTTAGGGCACAGTATAGCAGTATATATTAGTGCACAGTATAGCAGTATATATTAGTGCACAGTATAGCAGTATATATTGGTGCACAGTATAGCAGTATATATTAGTGCACAGTATAGCAGTATTTATTAGCTGACAATAAAGCAGTATATATTAGTGCACAGTATAGCAGTATATATTGGTGCACTGTATAGCAGTATATATTAGTGCACAGTATAGCAGTATTTATTAGCTGACAGTATAGCAGTATTTATTAGCTGACAGTATAGCAGTATATATTAGTGCACAGTGTAGCAGTATATATTAGTGACAGTATAGCAGTATATATTAGTGCACAGTATAGCAGTTATTATTATTGCAAAGTATAGCAGTATACATAAGTGCTCAGTAAAGTAGCATATATTAGTGCACAGTATAGCAGTATATATTAGCTGACAGTGTAGCAGTATATATTAGTGCACAGTATAGCAGTGTATATTAGTGTAGAGTATCACAGTATATATTAGTGTACAGTATAGCAGTATATATTAGTGCACAGTATAGCAGTATATATTAGTGCACAGTATAGCAGTATATATTAGTGCATAGTATAGCAGTATATATTAGTGCACAGTATAGCAGTATATATTAGTGCATAGTATAGCAAAATATATTAGTGCACAGTATAGTAGTATTTATTAGTGCATGGTATAGCAGTATACATAAGTGCTCAGTAAAGCAGCATATATTGGTGCACTGTATAGCAGTATATATTAGTGCACAGTATAGCAGTATATATTAGCTTACAGTATAGCAGCACATATTAGTGTACAGTATAGCAGTATATATTAGTGCATAGTATAGCAGTATATATTAGTGCACAGTATAGCAGTATATATCAGTGCATAGTATAGCAGTATATATTAGTGCACAGTATAGCAGTATATATTAGTGCACAGTATAGCAGTATATATTAGTGCATAGTATAGTAGTAAATATTAGTGCATAGTATAGCCGTTTATATTAGTGCACAGTATAGCAGTATATATTAGTGCATAGTATAGCAGTATATATTAGTGCACAGTATAGCAGTATATATTAGTGCATAGTATAGTAGTACATATTAGTGCACAGTATAGCAGTATGTATTAGTGCACAGTATAGCAGTATATATTAGTGCACAGTATAGCAGTATATATTAGTGCACAGTATAGCAGTATATATTAGTGCAGAGTATAGCAGTATATATTAGTGCACAGTATAACAGTATATATTAGTGCACAGTATAGCAGTATATATTAGTGCAGAGTATAGCAGTATATATTAGTGCACAGTATAACAGTATATATTAGTGCACAGTATAGCAGTATATATTAGTGCACAGTATAGCAGTATATATTAGTGCACAGTATAGCAGTATATATTAGTGCATAGTATAGCAGAATATATTGGTGCACAGTATAGCAGTATATATTAGTGCACAGTATAGCAGTATATATTAGTGCATAGTATAGCAGAATATATTAGTGCACAGTATAGCAGTATATATTAGTGCACAGTATAGCAGTATTTATTAGCTGACAGAATAGCAGTATATTTTAGTGCACAGTATAGCAGTATTTATTATTGCACAGTATAGCAGTATATATTAGTGACATTATAGTAGTATATATTAGTGCACAGTATAGCAGTATATATCAGGGCATCTTATAGCAGTATTTATTAGTGCACAGTATAGTAGTATATATTAGTGCACAGTATAGCAGTATATATTAGTGCACAGTATATCAGTATATATTAGTGCACAGTATAGTAGTATTTATTAGTGCACAGTATAGCAGTATACATAAGTGCTCAGTAAAGCAGCAAATATTGGTGCACTGTATAGCAGTATATATTAGCTGACAGTATAGCAGTACATATTAGTGCACAGTATAGCAGTATGTATTAGTGCACAGTTTAGCAGTATATATTAGTGCACAGTATAGCAGTATATATTAGTGCACAGTATAACAGTATATATTAGTGCACAGTATAGCAGTATATATTAGTGCAGAGTATAGCAGTATATATTAGTGCACAGTATAACAGTATATATTAGTGCACAGTATAGCAGTATATATTAGTGCACAGTATAGCAGTATATATTAGTGCATAGTATAGCAGAATATATTGGTGCACAGTATAGCAGTATATATTAGTGCACAGTATAGCAGTATATATTAGTGCATAGTATAGCAGAATATATTAGTGCACAGTATAGCAGTATATATTAGTGCACAGTATAGCAGTATTTATTAGCTGACAGAATAGCAGTATATTTTAGTGCACAGTATAGCAGTATTTATTATTGCACAGTATAGCAGTATATATTAGTGCACAGTATAGCACATATTTATTAGTGCACAGTATAGCAGTATATATTAGTGACATTATAGTAGTATATATTAGTGCACAGTATAGCAGTATATATCAGGGCATCTTATAGCAGTATTTATTAGTGCACAGTATAGTAGTATATATTAGTGCACAGTATAGCAGTATATATTAGTGCACAGTATATCAGTATATATTAGTGCACAGTATAGTAGTATTTATTAGTGCACAGTATAGCAGTATACATAAGTGCTCAGTAAAGCAGCAAATATTGGTGCACTGTATAGCAGTATATATTAGCTGACAGTATAGCAGTATATATTAGTGCACAGTATAGCAGTGTATATTAGTGTACAGTATAGCAGTATATATTAGTGTACAGTATAGCAGTATATATTAGTGCATAGTATAGCAGTATATATTAGTGCACAGTATAGCAAAATATATTAGTGCACAGTATAGCAGTATATATTAGTGCACAGTATAGCAGTATATATTAGTGCACAGTATAGTAGTATTTATTAGTGTATGGTATAGCAGTATACATAAGTGCTCAGTAAACAGCATATATTGGTGCACTGTATAGAAGTATATATTAGTGCACAGTATAGCAGTATTTATTAGCTGACAGTATAGCAGTATATATTAGTGCACAGTATAGCAGTGTTTATTAGTGCACAGTATAGCAGTATTTATTAGCTGACAGTATAGCAGTATATGTTAGTGCACAGTATAGCAGTATATATTAGAGCACAGTATAGCAGTGTATATTAGTGCACTGTATAGCAGTATATATTGTTGCACTGTATAGCAGTATATATTAGTGCACCGTATAGCAGTATATATTAGTGCACAGTATAGCAGTATATATTAGTGCACAGTATAGCGGTATATATTAGTGCACAGTATAGCAGTATTTATTAGCTGACAGTATAGCAGTATATATTAGTGCACAGTATAGCAGTATATATTAGTGCACAGTATACCAGTGTATATTAGTGTACAGTATAGCAGTATATATTAGTGTACAGTATAGCAGTATATATTAGTGCACAGTATAGCAGTATATATTAGTGCATAGTATAGCGGTATATATTAGTGCACAGTATAGCAGTATTTATTAGCTGACAGTATAGCAGTATATATTAGTGCACAGTATAGCAGTATATATTAGTGCACAGTATAGCAGTATTAATTAGCTGACAGTATAGCAGTATATATTAGTGCATAGTATAGCAGTATTTATTAGTGCACAATATAGCTGTATATATTAGTGCACAGTATAGCAATATATATTAGTGCACAGTATAGCAGTATTTATTAGCTGACAGTATAGCAGTATATTTTAGTGCACAGTATAGCAGTATTTATTATTGCACAGTATAGCAGTGTTTATTAGCTGACAGTATAGCAGTATATTTTAGTGCACAGTATAGCAGTATATATTAGTGCAGAGTATAGCAGTATATATTAGTGCACAGAATAGCAGTATATATTAGTGTACAGTATAGCAGTATTTATTAGCTGACATTATAGCAGTATATATAAGTGCACAGTATAGCAGTATATATTAGTGCACAGTATAGCAGTATTTATTAGTGCACAGTATAGCAGTATTTATTAGTGCACAGTATAGCAGTATATATTAGTGCACAGTATAGCAGAATTTATTAGCTGACAGTATAGCAATATATTTTAGTGCACAGTATAGCAGAATTTATTAGCTGACAGTATAGCAGTATATTTTAGTGCACAGTATAGCAGTATTTATTATTGCACAGTATAGCAGTATATATCAGTGTACAGTATAGCAGTATTTATTAGCTGACATTATAGCAGTATATATAAGTGCACAGTATAGCAGTATATATTAGTGCACAGTATAGCAGTATATATTAGTGCACAGTATAGCAGTATTTATTAGTGCACAGTATAGCAGTATATATTAGTGCACAGTATAGCAGAATTTATTAGCTGACAGTATAGCAGTATATTTTAGTGCACAGTATAGCAGTATTTATTATTGCACAGTATAGCAGTATATATTAGTGCACAGTATAGCAGTATATATTAGTGCACAGTATAGCAGTATTTATTAGCTGACATTATAGCAGTATATATAAGTGCACAGTATAGCAGTATATATTAGTGCACAGTATAGCAGTATATATTAGTGCACAGTATAGCAGTATTTATTAGTGCACAGTATAGCAGTATATATTAGTGCAGAGTATAGCAGTATATATTAGTGCAGAGTATAGCAGTATATATTAGTGCAGAGTATAGCAGTATATATTAGTGCACAGTATAGCAGTATATATTAGTGCAGAGTATAGCAGTATATATTAGTGCACAGTATAGCAGTATATATTAGTGCACAGTATAGCAGTATATATTAGTGCACAGTATAGCAGTATATATTAGTGCACAGTATAGCAGTATATATAAGTGCACAGTATAGCAGTATATATTAGTGCAGAGTATAGCAGTATATATTAGTGCACAGTATAGCAGTATATATTAGTGCACAGTATAGCAGTATTCATTAGTGCACAGTATAGCAGTATATTTTAGTGCACAATATAGCAGTATATATTAGTGTCAGTATAGCAGTATTTATTAGTGCACAGTATAGCAGTATATTTTAGTGCACAGTATAGCAGTATATATTAGTGCAGAGTATAGCAGTATATATTAGTGTACAGTATAGCAGTATATATTAGTGCACAGTATAGCAGTATATATTAGTGAACAGTATAGCAGTATTTATTAGTGCACAGTATAGCAGTATATATTAGTGCACAGTATAGCAGTATATATTAGTGCAGAGTATAGCAGTATATATTAGTGCACAGTATAGCAGTATATATTAGTGCAGAGTATAGCAGTATATATTAGTGCACAGTATAACAGTATATATTAGTGCACTGTATAGCAGTATTCATTAGTGCACAGTATAGTAGTATTTATTAGTGCATGGTATAGCAGTATACATAAGTGCTCAGTAAAGCAGCATATATTAGTGAACAGTATAGCAGTATATATTAGCTGACAGTGTAGCAGTATATATTAGTGCACAGTATAGCAGTGTATATTAGTGTAGAGTATAACAGTATATATTAGTGTACAGTATAGCACTATATATTAGTGCATAATATAGCAGTATATATTAGTGCACAGTATAGCAGTATATATTAGTGCACTGTATAGCAGTATTCATTAGTGCACAGTATAGTAGTATTTATTAGTGCATGGTATAGCAGTATACATAAGTGCTCAGTAAAGCAGCATATATTAGTGCACAGTATAGCAGTATATATTAGTGCACAGTATAGCAGTATATATTAGTGCACTGTATAGCAGTATTCATTAGTGCACAGTATAGTAGTATTTATTAGTGCATGGTATAGTAGTACATATTAGTGCACAGTATAGCAGTATATATTAGTGCACAGTAAAGCAGTACATATTAGTGCACAGTATAGCAGTATATTTTAGTGCACAATATAGCAGTATATATTAGTGTCAGTATAGCAGTATTTATTAGTGCACAGTATAGCAGTATATTTTAGTGCACAGTATAGCAGTATATATTAGTGCATAGTATAGCAGTATATATTAGTGTACAGTATAGCAGTATATATTAGTGCACAGTATAGCAGTATTTATTAGCTGACATTATAGCAGTATATATAAGTGCACAGTATAGCAGTATATATTAGTGCATAGTATAGCAGTATATATTAGTGCACAGTATAGCAGTATTTATTAGTGCACAGTATAGCAGTAGTTATTAGCTGACATTATAGCAGTATATATAAGTACACAGTATAGCAGTATATATTAGTGCACAGTATAGCAGTATATATTAGTGCAGAGTATAGCAGTATTTATTAGTGCACAGTATAGCAGTATATATTAGTGCACAGTATAGCAGTATATATTAGTGCAGAGTATAGAAGTATATATTAGTGCACAGTATAGCAGTATATATTAGCGCAGAGTATAGCAGTATATATTAGTGCACAGTATAGCAGTATATATTAGTGCACAGTATAGCAGTATATATTAGTGCACAGTGTAGCAGTATATATTAGTGCACAGTATAGCAGTATATATTAGTGCACAGTATAGCAGTATATATTAGTGCACAGTATAGCAGTATATATTAGTGACAGTATAGCAGTATATATTAGTGCACAGTATAGCAGTTATTATTATTGCACAGTATAGCAGTATACCTAAGTGTTTAGTAAAGTAGCATATATTGGTGCACTGTATAGCAGTATATATTAGCTGACAGTGTAGCAGTATATATTAGTGCACAGTATAGCAGTGTATATTAGTGTAGAGTATAACAGTATATATTAGTGTACAGTATAGCACTATATATTAGTGCATAGTATAGCAGTATATATTAGTGCACAGTATAGCAGTATATATTAGTGCACAGTATAGCAGTATATATTAGTGCACTGTATAGCAGTATTCATTAGTGCACAGTATAGTAGTATTTATTAGTGCATGGTATAGCAGTATACATAAGTGCTCAGTAAAGCAGCATATATTAGTGCACAGTATAGCAGTATATATTAGTGCACAGTATAGCAGTATATATTAGTGCACTGTATAGCAGTATTCATTAGTGCACAGTATAGTAGTATTTATTAGTGCATGGTATAGTAGTACATATTAGTGCACAGTATAGCAGTATATATTAGTGCACAGTAAAGCAGTACATATTAGTGCACAGTATAGCAGTATATTTTAGTGCACAATATAGCAGTATATATTAGTGTTAGTATAGCAGTATTTATTAGTGCACAGTATAGCAGTATATTTTAGTGCACAGTATAGCAGTATATATTAGTGCAGAGTATAGCAGTATATATTAGTGTACAGTATAGCAGTATATATTAGTGCACAGTATAGCAGTATTTATTAGCTGACATTATAGCAGTATATATAAGTGCACAGTAAAGCAGTATATATTAGTGCACAGTATAGCAGTATATATTAGTGCACAGTATAGCAGTATTTATTAGTGCACAGTATAGCAGTATGTATTAGCTGACAGTATAGCAGTATATATTAGTGCACAGTATAGCAGTATATATTAGTGCAGAGTGTAGCAGTATATATTAGTGCACAGTATAGCAGTATATATTAGTGCAGAGTATAGCAGTATATATTAGTGCACAGTATAGCAGTATATATTAGTGCACAGTATAGCAGTATATATTAGTGCACAGTGTAGCAGTATTAGTGCACAGTATAGCAGTATATATTAGTGCACAGTATAGCAGTATATTTTAGTGCACAGTATAGCAGTATATATTAGTGACAGTATAGCAGTATATATTAGTGCACAGTATAGCAGTATATATTAGTGCACAGTATAGCAGTATATATTAGTGCATAGTATAGCAGTTATTATTATTGCACAGTATAGCAGTATACCTAAGTGTTTAGTAGAGTAGCATATATTGGTGCACTGTATAGCAGTATATATTAGCTGACAGTGTAGCAGTATATATTAGTGCACAGTATAGCAGTGTATATTAGTGTAGAGTATAACAGTATATATTAGTGTACAGTATAGCAGTATATATTAGTGTACAGTATAGCAGTATATATTAGTGCACAGTATAGCAGTATATATTAGTGCACAGTATAGCAGTATATATTGGTGCACAGTATAGCAGTATATATTAGTGCACAGTATAGCAGTATATATTAGTTCATAGTATAGCAGTATATATTAGTGTACAGTATAGCAGTATATATTAGTGCACAGTATAGCAGTATATATTGGTGCACAGTATAGCAGTATATATTAGTGCACAGTATAGCAGTATATATTAGTGCATAGTATAGCAGTATATATTAGTGCACAGTATAGCAGTATATATTAGTGCACTGTATAGCAGTATTCATTAGTGCACAGTATAGTAGTATTTATTAGTGCATGGTATAGCAGTATATATTAGTGCATAGTATAGCAGTATATATTAGTGCACAGTGTAGCAGTATTAGTGCACAGTATAGCAGTATATATTAGTGCACAGTATAGCAGTATATATTAGTGCATAGTATAGCAGTATATATTAGTGTACAGTATAGCAGTATATATTAGTGCACAGTATAGCAGTATATATTGGTGCACAGTATAGCAGTATATATTAGTGCACAGTATAGCAGTATATATTAGTGCATAGTATAGCAGTATATATTAGTGCACAGTATAGCAGTATATATTAGTGCACTGTATAGCAGTATTCATTAGTGCACAGTATAGTAGTATTTATTAGTGCATGGTATAGCAGTATACATAAGTGCTCAGTAAAGCAGCATATATTAGTGAACAGTATAGCAGTATATATTAGTGCACAGTATAACAGTATATATTAATGCACAGTATAGCAGTACATATTAGTGTACAGTATAGCAGTATATATTAGTGCATAGTATAGCAGTATATATTAGTGCACAGTATAGCAGTATATATTAGTGCATAGTATAGTAGTATATATTAGTGCACAGTATAGCAGTATATATTAGTGCACAGTATAGCAGTATATATTAGTGCACAGTATAGCAGTATATATTAGTGCATAGTATAGTAGTATATATTAGTGCACAGTATAGCCGTTTATATTAGTGCACAGTATAGCCGTTTATATTAGTGCACAGTATAGCAGTATATATTAGTGCATAGTATAGTAGTACATATTAGTGCACAGTATAGCAGTATGTATTAGTGCACAGTATTGCAGTATATATTAGTGCACAGTATAGCAGTATATATTAGTGCACAGTATAGCAGTATTTATTAGTGCACAGTATAGCAGTATATGTTAGTGCATAGTATAGTAGTACATATTAGTGCACAGTATAGCAGTATGTATTAGTGCACAGTATTGCAGTATATATTAGTGCACAGTATAGCAGTATATATTAGTGCACAGTATAGCAGTATATATTAGTGCTTAGTATAGTAGTACATATTAGTGCACAGTATAGCAGTATGTATTAGTGCACAGTATAGCAGTATATATTAGTGCACAGTATAGCAGTATTTATTAGTGCACAGTATAGCAGTATATATTAGTGCACAGTATAGTAGTATTTATTAGTGCATGGTATAGCAGTATACATAAGTGCTCAGTAAAGCAGCATATATTAGTGCACAGTATAGCAGTATATATTAGTGCACAGTAAAGCAGTACATATTAGTGCACAGTATAGCAGTATATTTTAGTGCACAATATAGCAGTATATATTAGTGTCAGTATAGCAGTATTTATTAGTGCACAGTATAGCAGTATATTTTAGTGCACAGTATAGCAGTATATATTAGTGCACAGTATAGCAGTATATATTAGTGTACAGTATAGCAGTATATATTAGTGCACAGTATAGCAGTATTTATTAGCTGACATTATAGCAGTATATATAAGTGCACAGTATAGCAGTATATATTAGTGCATAGAATAGCAGTATATATTAGTGCACAGTATAGCAGTATTTATTAGTGCACAGTATAGCAGTAGTTATTAGCTGACATTATAGCAGTATATATAAGTGCACAGTATAGCAGTATATATTAGTGCACAGTATAGCAGTATATATTAGTGCAGAGTATAGCAGTATTTATTAGTGCACAGTATAGCAGTATATATTAGTGCACAGTATAGCAGTATATATTAGTGCAGAGTATAGCAGTATATATTAGTGCACAGTATAGCAGTATATATTAGTGCAGAGTATAGCAGTATATATTAGTGCACAGTATAGCAGTATATATTAGTGCACAGTATAGCAGTATATATTAGTGCACAGTGTAGCAGTATATATTAGTGCACAGTATAGCAGTATATATTAGTGCACAGTATAGCAGTATATATTAGTGCACAGTATAGCAGTATATATTAGTGCACAGTATAGCAGTATATATTAGTGACAGTATAGCAGTATATATTAGTGCACAGTATAGCAGTTATTATTATTGCACAGTATAGCAGTATACCTAAGTGTTTAGTAAAGTAGCATATATTGGTGCACTGTATAGCAGTATATATTAGCTGACAGTGTAGCAGTATATATTAGTGCACAGTATAGCAGTGTATATTAGTGTAGAGTATAACAGTATATATTAGTGTACAGTATAGCACTATATATTAGTGCATAGTATAGCAGTATATATTAGTGCACAGTATAGCAGTATATATTAGTGCACAGTATAGCAGTATATATTAGTGCACTGTATAGCAGTATTCATTAGTGCACAGTATAGTAGTATTTATTAGTGCATGGTATAGCAGTATACATAAGTGCTCAGTAAAGCAGCATATATTAGTGCACAGTATAGCAGTATATATTAGTGCACAGTATAGCAGTATATATTAGTGCACTGTATAGCAGTATTCATTAGTGCACAGTATAGTAGTATTTATTAGTGCATGGTATAGTAGTACATATTAGTGCACAGTATAGCAGTATATATTAGTGCACAGTAAAGCAGTACATATTAGTGCACAGTATAGCAGTATATTTTAGTGCACAATATAGCAGTATATATTAGTGTCAGTATAGCAGTATTTATTAGTGCACAGTATAGCAGTATATTTTAGTGCACAGTATAGCAGTATATATTAGTGCAGAGTATAGCAGTATATATTAGTGTACAGTATAGCAGTATATATTAGTGCACAGTATAGCAGTATTTATTAGCTGACATTATAGCAGTATATATAAGTGCACAGTATAGCTGTATATATTAGTGCACAGTATAGCAGTATATATTAGTGCACAGTATAGCAGTATTTATTAGTGCACAGTATAGCAGTATGTATTAGCTGACAGTATAGCAGTATATATTAGTGCACAGTATAGCAGTATATATTAGTGCAGAGTGTAGCAGTATATATTAGTGCACAGTATAGCAGTATATATTAGTGCACAGTATAGCAGTATTTATTAGCTGACAGAATAGCAGTATATTTTAGTGCACAGTATAGCAGTATTTATTATTGCACAGTATAGCAGTATGTATTAGTGCACAGTATAGCACATATTTATTAGTGCACAGTATAGCAGTATATATTAGTGACATTATAGTAGTATATATTAGTGCACAGTATAGCAGTATATATCAGGGCATCTTATAGCAGTATTTATTAGTGCACAGTATAGTAGTATATATTAGTGCACAGTATAGCAGTATATATTAGTGCACAGTATATCAGTATATATTAGTGCACAGTATAGTAGTATTTATTAGTGCACAGTATAGCAGTATATATTAGTGACAGTATAGCAGTATATATTAGTGCACAGTATAGCAGTTATTATTATTGCACAGTATAGCAGTATACCTAAGTGTTTAGTAAAGTAGCATATATTGGTGCACTGTATAGCAGTATATATTAGCTGACAGTGTAGCAGTATATATTAGTGCACAGTATAGCAGTGTATATTAGTGTAGAGTATAACAGTATATATTAGTGTACAGTATAGCACTATATATTAGTGCATAGTATAGCAGTATATATTAGTGCACAGTATAGCAGTATATATTAGTGCACAGTATAGCAGTATATATTAGTGCACTGTATAGCAGTATTCATTAGTGCACAGTATAGTAGTATTTATTAGTGCATGGTATAGCAGTATACATAAGTGCTCAGTAAAGCAGCATATATTAGTGCACAGTATAGCAGTATATATTAGTGCACAGTATAGCAGTATATATTAGTGCACTGTATAGCAGTATTCATTAGTGCACAGTATAGTAGTATTTATTAGTGCATGGTATAGTAGTACATATTAGTGCACAGTATAGCAGTATATATTAGTGCACAGTAAAGCAGTACATATTAGTGCACAGTATAGCAGTATATTTTAGTGCACAATATAGCAGTATATATTAGTGTCAGTATAGCAGTATTTATTAGTGCACAGTATAGCAGTATATTTTAGTGCACAGTATAGCAGTATATATTAGTGCAGAGTATAGCAGTATATATTAGTGTACAGTATAGCAGTATATATTAGTGCACAGTATAGCAGTATTTATTAGCTGACATTATAGCAGTATATATAAGTGCACAGTATAGCTGTATATATTAGTGCACAGTATAGCAGTATATATTAGTGCACAGTATAGCAGTATTTATTAGTGCACAGTATAGCAGTATGTATTAGCTGACAGTATAGCAGTATATATTAGTGCACAGTATAGCAGTATATATTAGTGCAGAGTGTAGCAGTATATATTAGTGCACAGTATAGCAGTATATATTAGTGCACAGTATAGCAGTATTTATTAGCTGACAGAATAGCAGTATATTTTAGTGCACAGTATAGCAGTATTTATTATTGCACAGTATAGCAGTATGTATTAGTGCACAGTATAGCACATATTTATTAGTGCATAGTATAGCAGTATGTATTAGTGACATTATAGTAGTATATATTAGTGCACAGTATAGCAGTATATATCAGGGCATCTTATAGCAGTATTTATTAGTGCACAGTATAGTAGTATATATTAGTGCACAGTATAGCAGTATATATTAGTGCACAGTATAGCAGTATATATCAGGGCATCTTATAGCAGTATTTATTAGTGCACAGTATAGTAGTATATATTAGTGCACAGTATAGCAGTATATATTAGTGCACAGTATAGTAGTATTTATTAGTGCACAGTATAGCAGTATACATAAGTGCTCAGTAAAGCAGCAAATATTGGTGCACTGTATAGCAGTATATATTAGCTGACAGTATAGCAGTATATATTAGTGCACAGTATAGCAGTGTATATTAGTGTACAGTATAGCAGTATATATTAGTGTACAGTATAGCAGTATATATTAGTGCATAGTATAGCAGTATATATTAGTGCACAGTATAGCAAAATATATTAGTGCACAGTATAGCAGTATATATTAGTGCACAGTATAGCAGTATATATTAGTGCACAGTATAGTAGTATTTATTAGTGTATGGTATAGCAGTATACATAAGTGCTCAGTAAACAGCATATATTGGTGCACTGTATAGAAGTATATATTAGTGCACAGTATAGCAGTATTTATTAGCTGACAGTATAGCAGTATATATTAGTGCACAGTATAGCAGTGTTTATTAGCTGACAGTATATCAGTATATGTTAGTGCACAGTATAGCAGTATATATTAGTGCACAGTATAGCAGTATTTATTAGCTGACAGTAAAGCAGTATATATTAGTGCACTGTATAGCAGTATATATTGTTGCACTGTATAGCAGTATATATTAGTGCACCGTATAGCAGTATATATTAGTGCACAGTATAGCAGTATATATTAGTGCACAGTATAGCGGTATATATTAGTGCACAGTATAGCAGTATTTATTAGCTGACAGTATAGCAGTATATATTAGTGCACAGTATAGCAGTATATATTAGTGCACAGTATACCAGTGTATATTAGTGTACAGTATAGCAGTATATATTAGTGTACAGTATAGCAGTATATATTAGTGCACAGTATAGCAGTATATATTAGTGCATAGTATAGCGGTATATATTAGTGCACAGTATAGCAGTATTTATTAGCTGACAGTATAGCAGTATATATTAGTGCACAGTATAGCAGTATATATTAGTGCACAGTATAGCAGTATTAATTAGCTGACAGTATAGCAGTATATATTAGTGCATAGTATAGCAGTATTTATTAGTGCACAATATAGCTGTATATATTAGTGCACAGTATAGCAATATATATTAGTGCACAGTATAGCAGTATTTATTAGCTGACAGTATAGCAGTATATTTTAGTGCACAGTATAGCAGTATTTATTATTGCACAGTATAGCAGTGTTTATTAGCTGACAGTATAGCAGTATATTTTAGTGCACAGTATAGCAGTATATATTAGTGCAGAGTATAGCAGTATATATTAGTGCACAGAATAGCAGTATATATTAGTGTACAGTATAGCAGTATTTATTAGCTGACATTATAGCAGTATATATAAGTGCACAGTATAGCAGTATATATTAGTGCACAGTATAGCAGTATTTATTAGTGCACAGTATAGCAGTATTTATTAGTGCACAGTATAGCAGTATATATTAGTGCACAGTATAGCAGAATTTATTAGCTGACAGTATAGCAATATATTTTAGTGCACAGTATAGCAGAATTTATTAGCTGACAGTATAGCAGTATATTTTAGTGCACAGTATAGCAGTATTTATTATTGCACAGTATAGCAGTATATATCAGTGTACAGTATAGCAGTATTTATTAGCTGACATTATAGCAGTATATATAAGTGCACAGTATAGCAGTATATATTAGTGCACAGTATAGCAGTATATATTAGTGCACAGTATAGCAGTATTTATTAGTGCACAGTATAGCAGTATATATTAGTGCACAGTATAGCAGAATTTATTAGCTGACAGTATAGCAGTATATTTTAGTGCACAGTATAGCAGTATTTATTATTGCACAGTATAGCAGTATATATTAGTGCACAGTATAGCAGTATATATTAGTGCACAGTATAGCAGTATTTATTAGCTGACATTATAGCAGTATATATAAGTGCACAGTATAGCAGTATATATTAGTGCACAGTATAGCAGTATATATTAGTGCACAGTATAGCAGTATTTATTAGTGCACAGTATAGCAGTATATATTAGTGCAGAGTATAGCAGTATATATTAGTGCAGAGTATAGCAGTATATATTAGTGCAGAGTATAGCAGTATATATTAGTGCACAGTATAGCAGTATATATTAGTGCAGAGTATAGCAGTATATATTAGTGCACAGTATAGCAGTATATATTAGTGCACAGTATAGCAGTATATATTAGTGCACAGTATAGCAGTATATATTAGTGCACAGTATAGCAGTATATATAAGTGCACAGTATAGCAGTATATATTAGTGCAGAGTATAGCAGTATATATTAGTGCACAGTATAGCAGTATATATTAGTGCACAGTATAGCAGTATTCATTAGTGCACAGTATAGCAGTATATTTTAGTGCACAATATAGCAGTATATATTAGTGTCAGTATAGCAGTATTTATTAGTGCACAGTATAGCAGTATATTTTAGTGCACAGTATAGCAGTATATATTAGTGCAGAGTATAGCAGTATATATTAGTGTACAGTATAGCAGTATATATTAGTGCACAGTATAGCAGTATATATTAGTGAACAGTATAGCAGTATTTATTAGTGCACAGTATAGCAGTATATATTAGTGCACAGTATAGCAGTATATATTAGTGCAGAGTATAGCAGTATATATTAGTGCACAGTATAGCAGTATATATTAGTGCAGAGTATAGCAGTATATATTAGTGCACAGTATAGCAGTATATATTAGTGCACAGTATAGCAGTATATATTAGTGCACAGTGTAGCAGTATATATTAGTGCACAGTATAGCAGTATATATTAGTGCACAGTATAGCAGTATATATTAGTGCACAGTATAGCAGTATATATTAGTGCACAGTATAGCAGTATATATTAGTGCACAGTATAACAGTATATATTAGTGCACAGTATAGCAGTATATATTAGTGCAGAGTATAGCAGTATATATTAGTGCACAGTATAACAGTATATATTAGTGCACTGTATAGCAGTATTCATTAGTGCACAGTATAGTAGTATTTATTAGTGCATGGTATAGCAGTATACATAAGTGCTCAGTAAAGCAGCATATATTAGTGAACAGTATAGCAGTATATATTAGCTGACAGTGTAGCAGTATATATTAGTGCACAGTATAGCAGTGTATATTAGTGTAGAGTATAACAGTATATATTAGTGTACAGTATAGCACTATATATTAGTGCATAATATAGCAGTATATATTAGTGCACAGTATAGCAGTATATATTAGTGCACTGTATAGCAGTATTCATTAGTGCACAGTATAGTAGTATTTATTAGTGCATGGTATAGCAGTATACATAAGTGCTCAGTAAAGCAGCATATATTAGTGCACAGTATAGCAGTATATATTAGTGCACAGTATAGCAGTATATATTAGTGCACAGTATAGCAGTATTTATTAGTGCACAGTATAGCAGTATATGTTAGTGCATAGTATAGTAGTACATATTAGTGCACAGTATAGCAGTATGTATTAGTGCACAGTATTGCAGTATATATTAGTGCACAGTATAGCAGTATATATTAGTGCACAGTATAGCAGTATATATTAGTGCTTAGTATAGTAGTACATATTAGTGCACAGTATAGCAGTATGTATTAGTGCACAGTATAGCAGTATATATTAGTGCACAGTATAGCAGTATTTATTAGTGCACAGTATAGCAGTATATATTAGTGCATAGTATAGTAGTACATATTAGTGCACAGTATAGTAGTATATATTAGTGCACAGTATAGCACATATTTATTAGTGCACAGTATAGCAGTATGTATTAGTGCACAGTATAGCAGTATATATTAGTGCACAGTATAGCAGTATATATTAGTACACAGTATAGCAGTATATATTAGTGCACAGTATAGCAGTATATATTAGTGCATAGTATAGCAGTATATATTAGTGCACAGTATAGCAGTATATATTAGTGCACAGTATAGCAGTATGTATTAGTGCACAGTATAGCAGTATATATTAGTGCACAGTATAGCAGTATTTATTAGTGCACAGTATAGCAGTATATATTAGTGCATAGTATAGTAGTACATATTAGTGCACAGTATAGCAGTATGTATTAGTGCACAGTATAGCACATATTTATTAGTGCACAGTATAGCAGTATGTATTAGTGCACAGTATAGCAGTATATATTAGTGCACAGTATAGCAGTATATATTAGTACACAGTATAGCAGTATATATTAGTGCACAGTATAGCAGTATATATTAGTGCATAGTATAGCAGTATATATTAGTGCACAGTATAGCAGTATATATTAGTGCACAGTATAGCAGTATGTATTAGTGCACAGTATAGCAGTATATATTAGTGCACAGTATAGCAGTATTTATTAGTGCACAGTATAGCAGTATATATTAGCTGACAGTATAGCAGTATATATTAGTGCACAGTATAGCAGTATATATTAGCTGACAGTATAGCAGTATATATTAGTGCACAGTGTAGCAGTATATATTAGTGCACAGTATAGCAGTATATATTAGTGCATAGTATAGTAGTACATATTAGTGCACAGTATAGCAGTATGTATTAGTGCACAGTATAGCACATATTTATTAGTGCACAGTATAGCAGTATGTATTAGTGCACAGTATAGCAGTATATATTAGTGCACTGTATAGCAGTATATATTAGTACACAGTATAGCAGTATATATTAGTGCACAGTATAGCAGTATATATTAGTGCACAGTATAGCAGTATATATTAGTGCACAGTATAGCAGTATATATTAGTGCACAGTATAGCAGTATATATTAGTGCACAGTATAGCTGTATATATTAGTGCACAGTATAGCAGTATATATTAGTGCACAGTATAGCAGTATATATTAGTACACAGTATAGCAGTATATATTAGTGCACAGTATAGCAGTATATATTAGTGCACAGTATAGCAGTATATATTAGTGCACAGTATAGCAGTATATATTAGTACACAGTATAGCAGTATATATTAGTGCACAGTATAGCAGTATATATTAGTGCACAGTATAGCAGTATATATTAGTGCACAGTATAGCAGTATATATTAGTGCACAGTATAGCTGTATATATTAGTGCACAGTATAGCAGTATATATTAGTGCACAGTATAGCAGTATATATTAGTACACAGTATAGCAGTATATATTAGTGCACAGTATAGCAGTATATATTAGTGCACAGTATAGCAGTATATATTAGTGCACAGTATAGCAGTATATATTAGTGCACAGTATAGCAGTATATATTAGTACACAGTATAGCAGTATATATTAGTGCACAGTATAGCAGTATATATTAGTGCACAGTATAGCTGTATATATTAGTGCACAGTATAGCAGTATATATTAGTGCACAGTATAGCAGTATATATTAGTGCACAGTATAGCAGTATATATTAGTGCACAGTATAGCTGTATATATTAGTGCACAGTATAGCAGTATATATTAGTGCACAGTATAGCAGTATTTAATGACAGTTTAGGTACAGCATAGCGGCATTTCCTGGAACACAGCATAGGAGTATTTCCTGGGGCACAGTATAGCAGTTAGGCGCTATTTATAGTACTGGTTTTCTGGATGCTGAATAGGGCCCTGGGACACTGTATGGCGTATATATATATATATATATTCTGTGTGATACGTTATGGGACCGTTTTCTGGGTATTATATGATTTATATTTTTTTGAGAAATATGTTGCCTTTAAAGTAAAACTATGAAGTTTTTTATTGCTCCAAGCAATCCAGTAATAATGGGTGAATACTGCAGCGCTGCAGTACCAGGCACAACCAATGGACGTGGGGGGCGCTGTTACCTGCTATTACTTCTGCTGCTCTTTACACACTCCTGCATTTCATATGGGCTGCTTTCTCCCTGTCTGGTCACATCCTCCTTTCTCCCTGCCAGGTCACATCCTCCTTTCTCCCTGTCTGGTCACATCCCCGCAGCTTCATTGTATCCGGGTTTTAAACAAAATATTTGATATTTAAATTTTGAAACTTAACTGAAACATTGTATCAAGAAGCCTCTGCTGCGCTACAGGGACAAGATGTTCATCCTGAGCCCCCTGGTTCATGAATCCAATACTATAAGTACTGTGACATTTACACAGGCAGAGCTGCAGGACAGAGGAGGGGGTAATCCCAGACATATTGCTCATCCTGAGCCTCCTGGTTCATGAATGCAATAGTATAACTGCAGGGATACACAGGCAGGGCCGCAGACAGGTTCCTTTGTATCTGACTTTCTAGTCCAATCATGGATCTTGCTGGTTGTGTCTAATCGTGGGTGTGTCCCCAATAGTGACTCCTCCCCCAAGGATCACCTCAATGTCTTGTCACTGTAAAAGGAATAGTCAAAACTGTAAATTCCCTTTAAATAATTGTGCATTTCTGATCGGCTATATTCCTCTCCATGGGCTCAGGTGACAGCGCCCCCCGGTGTTGTGGGTCAGGACAGGACACAGGGTCGTGCCCTGGGGTCACAATCAGGCAGAGATGACTCTATCTATGGCCCCATCCATCTCCCTGCCCCCGCTGTCTGCCCTCCCATTCATCTCTATTACTCGTCTCTTCTCATCTTATTGATTCTCAGGCTCCGCTACAGCTGTCATCATAGCAGGCTGAGATACACCCCTGGCCCAGTACATAGGGGCTGAGATACACCCCTGGCCCAGTACACAGGGGCTGAGATACACCCCTGGCCCAGTACACAGGGGCTGAGATACACCCCATGCCTAGTGCACAGGGGCTGAGATACACCCCTGGCCCAGTACACAGGGGCTGAGATACACCCCTGGCCCAGTACACAGGGGCTGAGATACACCCCTGACCCAGTACACAGGGGCTGAGATACACCCCTGGCCCAGTGCACAGGGGCTGAGATACACCCCTGGCCCAGTGCAAAGGGGCTGAGATACACCCCTGGCCCAATACACAGGGGCTGAGATACACCCCTGGCCCAGTACACAGGGGCTGAGATACACCCCTGGCCCAGTACACAGGGGCTGAGATACACCCCTGCCCTGGCCTATCACACAGGGGCTGAGATACACCCCTGGCCCAGTGCACAGGGGCTGAGATACACCCCTGGCCCAGTACACAGGGGCTGAGATACACCCCTGGCCCAGTACACAGGGGCTGAGATACACCCCTGGCCCAGTACACAGGGGCTGAGATACACCCCATGCCCAGTGCACAGGGGCTGAGATACACCCCTGGCCCAATACACAGGGGCTGAGATACACCCCTGGCCCAGTACACAGGGGCTGAGATACACCCCTGGCCCAGTACACAGGGGCTGAGATACACCCCTGGCCCAGTACACAGGGGCTGAGATACACCCCTGGCCCAGTACATAGGGGCTGAGATACAACCCTGGCCCAGTACACAGGGGCTGAGATACACCCCTGGCCCAGTACACAGGGGCTGAGATACACCCCTGGCCCAGTACACAGGGGCTGAGATACACCCCTGGCCCAGTACACAGGGGCTGAGATACAACCCTGGCCCAGTACACAGGGGCTGAGATACACACCTGGCCCAATATACAGGGGCTGAGATACACCCCTGGCCCAGTACACAGGGGCTGAGATACACCCCTGCCCTGGCCTATCACACAGGGGCTGAGATACACCCCTGGCCCAGTGCACAGGGGCTGAGATACACCCCTGGCCCAGTACACAGGGGCTGAGATACACCCCTGGCCCAGTACACAGGGGCTGAGATACACCCCTGGCCCAGTACACAGGGGCTGAGATACACCCCTGGCCCAGTACACAGGGGCTGAGATACACCCCTGGCCCAGTGCACAGGGCGAGAGATACACCTCTGGCCCAGTGCACAGGGGCTGAGATACACCCCTGGCCTGGCCTATCACACAGGGGCTGAGATACACCCCTGGCCCAGTGCACAGGGGCTGAGATACACCCCTGGCCCAGTGCACAGGGGCTGAGATACACCCCTGGCCCAGTACACAGGGGCTGAGATACACCCCTGGCCCAGTACACAGGGGCTGAGATACACCCCTGGCCCAGTACACAGGGGCTGAGATACACCCCTGGCCCAGTGCACAGGGGCTGAGATACACCCCTGGCCCAGTACATAGGGGCTGAGATACACCCCTGGCCCAGTACACAGGGGCTGAGATACACCCCTGGCCCAGTACACAGGGGCTGAGATACACCCCATGCCTAGTGCACAGGGGCTGAGATACACCCCTGGCCCAGTACACAGGGGCTGAGATACACCCCTGGCCCAGTACACAGGGGCTGAGATACACCCCTGACCCAGTACACAGGGGCTGAGATACACCCCTGGCCCAGTGCACAGGGGCTGAGATACACCCCTGGCCCAGTGCAAAGGGGCTGAGATACACCCCTGGCCCAATACACAGGGGCTGAGATACACCCCTGGCCCAGTACACAGGGGCTGAGATACACCCCTGGCCCAGTACACAGGGGCTGAGATACAACCCTGGCCCAGTACACAGGGGCTGAGATACACCCTTGGCCCAATATACAGGGGCTGAGATACACCCCTGGCCCAGTACATAGGGGCTGAGATACACCCCTGGCCCAGTGCACAGGGGCTGAGATACACCCCTGGCCCAGTGCACAGGGGCTGAGATACACCCCTGGCCCAGTACACAGGGGCTGAGATACAACCCTGGCCCAGTACACAGGGGCTGAGATACACCCCTGGCCCAGTACACAGGGGCTGAGATACAACCCTGGCCCAGTACACAGGGGCTGAGATACACCCCTGGCCCAATATACAGGGGCTGAGATACACCCCTGGCCCAGTACATAGGGGCTGAGATACACCCCTGCCCTGGCCTATCACACAGGGGCTGAGATACACCCCAGGCCCAGTGCGCAGGGGCTGAGATACACCCCTGGCCCAGTACTCAGGGGCTGAAATACACCCCTGTCCCAGTACACAGGGGCTGAGATACACCCCTGCCCTGCCCTATTACACAGCAGCTGAGATACACCTCTGCCCTTTTCACACAGGGGCTGAGATGCACCCTTGCCCTATCACACAGGAGCTGAGATACAGTTGCAACACCCCTGCCAACGTATAGGCTGGCTAGAAGTTGTGAATAGCGCCCTCTCCTGGTTAGGGGCTGTCGGCCGGGGTCATGAACCCTCTAGTAAGTTTCTAGCACTTGGAGATTATGTAATTGCAGCCGTAGCCTCTGCCTGGAAAGCAGTGATGTAACTAGAAGCTGATGGGCCCCAGTGCAAAGTCTGTGCCAGGCCCCCCGACTATAATGTATGGTTTATAGTAATAGTCTTCTCATATGGGAAAGTGACATCATAAGGGCCCCCAAAACCTCCTGGGCCCGGGTGTGATAGCAACCTCTGCACCCCCTAAACTTACGCCCCTGCTGGAAAGGCAATAGTTAAATGGGTGTAAGTAATTATCCAATGATGTGGTGATTGCAGAGATGCTACCACCTGACCAGGGGGAGTATAAAACCCCTGTGCAGGGGGCGCACAGGGTCTGAGTGAAGAGAGAGTCAGTGCACAGCGCACCATAAGTACTGACACAGAACCCAATCCCAGGAACTGAGTCAGGAGACTCTAATCCAGAGCTGCAGCTTCCACAGCTTGGACACAGCTCCATCTCCATTATCCCAGCATCTACTACCTGGCTGGTGCACTATTCCCGAGGACCCCTCTCCATGACCACTCCAGTACCAGAACCTGCTGTGAGACCATTTAGGCCCGTTGCCTGCTACCTGCTGTTCAATAAAGAACTGTGAGTTAATTTGCACAACGTTGCTTCCGTCTGATCCCTGGATACGGCTGTTACCACCACTGGCTCCCCATCCATTACTCAGGGACTTGCCCCACGGAGAACCAGTACACCCCTGGCCTGGCCTATCACACAGGGGCTGAAATACACCCCTGGCCTGGCCTATCACACGGGGCCTAGCCCGGAGCACAATCCTCCCTGGCTGGCCCATGGCCACCAAAACCACTTACCAAATTTTATACTGAGAAGGGCTTTCACCCATCAAATCCTCCCACATCTGTTCCTTCTCTCAATACACATGTACACAAGAGCCATTTCAGGACCTTTGAAGGTCCTACATAGGTCCTGAAACTACAGACTGAAAGCAGCAGAAGGGACACATCTTCCATTCCCTAAGAAGCTGATTCTAGCACCGGATTGTAGGGGCCATAATATTCCTACAGCCCCGGGCAGGGCAGTCTTATTCGCCCCTGGAGGGTGTTATTTAGACATTACTATTACTTGCACAGTCACAAGTCTTACGGCCGCTCTCTTTCTAGGATGTCTGCTTGCTGTCAGCGAATTGAAAACTATTGCGCCCATGTCCCTATCCTATTCACACAGCACAGGTATTGGTCACAGTCTTTATAGGGCACACAGCTTGCTGGTTATAATTTCTGTAGGGCACACAGCTTGCTGGTTATAATTTCTGTAGGGCACACAGCTTGCTGGTTATAATTTCTGTAGGGCACACAGCTTGCTGGTTATAATTTCTATAGGGCACACAGCTTGCTGGTTATAATTTCTGTAGGGCACACAGCTTGCTGGTTATAATTTCTGTCGGGCACACAGCTTGCTGGTTATAATTTCTATAGGGCACACAGCTTGCTGGTTATAATTTCTATAGGGCACACAGCTTGCTGGTTATAATTTCTGTAGGGCACACAGCTTGCTGGTTATAATTTCTATAGGGCACACAGCTTGCTGGTTATAATTTCTGTAGGGCACACAGCTTGGGGATTATAGACCCCCATACCTATGGATCCCCAGACTCTCTGACCCACAGATCACACTAAGACCCCCAGACCCTGGGACCCCCACCACTGACGATCCCCTCAGTGTATGTGTGAACTGTCTTCTCTGTAAGTTGGGCAGCTCTCAGCTTGGATCTATATCATGTGTGAGACCTAAGGGCGTAAACATCAGGGGTCCCGCAGGTGGGAGAGAGGTGCAAAGATCTTCTATACAGATCAATGACACAAGGTATGGAGGAACATATGGAGGGGAAGGAAAGAATCCGGGAGAGGGAGATGAGAAGAGACGATGGGGGAGGGAGAGGGAACCTGGAATAGACGGCAGAGAAAGAAGAAGATGCTGTCTGAAGCAGAGGCCAGAGATGGAACCTGACAAGGTGACCGTATAGTGGGAAGAGAAGGTGGAAGAAGCGGGTGCCCAATATTCAGGGCAGGGAAACGGGAAAAAGATGGGACCCAACAGAAGCCAGAGAAGGAGGCAGAAGCGGCTGCCACCACTAGGGGGACTATATATTCCTGCTGTCACCACTAAGGGGATCTTCTCATCCAACTGCCACCACTAGGAAAATATTCTGTCCCTGCTGCCACCACTAGGGGGGACTATCTATTCCTGCTGCCACCACTAGGGGGGACTATCTATCCCTGCTGCCACCACTAGCGGGGGACTATCTATCCCTGCTGCCACCACTAGGGGGGGACTATCTATCCCTGCTGCCACCACTAGGGGGGGACTATCTATCCCTGCTGCCACCACTAGGGGGGGACTATCTATTCCTGCTGCCACCACTAGGGGGGGACTATCTATCCCTGCTGCCACCACTAAGGGGGGACTATCTATTCCTGCTGCCACCACTAGGGGGGGACTATCTATTCTTGCTGCCACCACTAGGGGGGGACGATCTGTTCCTGCTGCCACCACTAGGGGGGGGGGGCTATCTATTCCTGCTGCCACCACTAGGGGGGACTATCTATTCCTGCTGCCACCACTAGGGGGGTGGACTATCTATTATCTATTCCTGCTGCCACCACTAGGGGGGGGGGACTATCTATTCCTGCTGCCACCACTAAGGGGGGGACTATCTATTCCTGCTGCCACCACCAGGGGGGACTATCTATTCCTGCTGCCACCACTAGGGGGGGGGCTATCTATTCCTGCTGCCACCACTAGGAGGGGACTATCTATTCCTGCTGCCACCACTAGGGGGGACTATCTATTCCTGCTGACACCACTAGGGGGGACTATCTATTCCTCCTGCCACCACTAGGGGGGGACTATCTATTCCTGCTGCCACCACTAGGGGGGGGGCTATCTATTATCTATTCCTGCTACCACTACTAGGGGGGACTATCTATTCCTGCTACCACTACTAGGGGGGACTATCTATTCCTGCTACCACTACTAGGGGGGGACGATCTATTCCTCTATTCCTCCTGCCACCACTAAGGGGGGACTATCTATTCCTCCTTCCACCAGTAAGGGGGGACTATCTATTCTTGCTGCCACCACTAGGGGGGGACTATCTATTCTTGCTGCCACCACTAGGGGGGACTATCTATCCCTGCTGCCACCACTAGGGGGGGACGATCTGTTCCTGCTGCCACCACTAGGGGGGACTATCTATCCCTGCTGCCACCACTAAGGGGGGACTATCTATTCCTGCTGCCACCACTAGGGGGGGACTATCTATTCCTGCTGCCACCACTAGGGGGGGGCTATCTATTCCTGCTGCCACCACTAAGGGGGGACTATCTATTCCTGCTGCCACCACTAGGGGGGGGGGACTATCTATTATCTATTCCTGCTGCCACCACTAGGGGGGGGGACTATCTATTATCTATTCCTGCTGCCACCACTAAGGGGGGACTATCTATTCCTGCTGCCACCACTAAGGGGGGGACTATCTATTCCTGCTGCCACCACTAGGGGGGGGACTATCTATTCCTCCTGCCACCACTAGCGGGGACTATCTATTCCTGCTGCCACCACTAGGGGGGGGGGACTATCTATTATCTATTCCTGCTGCCACCACTAAGGGGGGACTATCTATTCCTGCTGCCACCACTAAGGGGGGGACTATCTATTCCTGCTGCCACCACTAGGGGGGGGACTATCTATTCCTCCTGCCACCACTAGCGGGGACTATCTATTCCTGCTGCCACCACTAGGGGGGGGGGGACTATCTATTCCTGCTGCCACCACTAAGGGGGGACTATCTATTCCTGCTGCCACCACCAGGGGGGGACTATCTATTCCTGCTGCCACCACTAGGGGGGGGGGGCTATCTATTCCTGCTGCCACCACTAGGAGGGGACTATCTATTCCTGCTGCCACCACTAGGGGAGGACTATCTATTCCTGCTGACACCACTAGGGGGGACTATCTATTCCTCCTGCCACCACTAGGGGGGGACTATCTATTCCTGCTGCCACCACTAGGGGGGGGGACTATCTATTATCTATTCCTGCTGCCACCACTAGGGGGGGACTATCTATTCCTGCTACCACTACTAGGGGGGGCTATCTATTCCTGCTACCACTACTATGGGGGGACTATCTATTCCTCTATTCCTCCTGCCACCACTAAGGGGGGACTATCTATTCCTGCTGCCACCACTAAGGGGGGACTATCTATTCCTGCTGCCACCACTAGGGGGGGACTATCTATTTCTCCTGCCACCACTAGGGGGGGACTATCTATTCCTGCTACCACCACTAGGGGGGGACTATCTATTCCTGCTGCCACCACTAAGGGGGGACTATCTATTCCTGCTGCCACCACTAGGGGGGGGACTATCTATTCCTGCTGCCACCACTAGGGGGGGACTATCTATTATCTATTCCTGCTGCCACCACTAGGGGGGGGACTATCTACTCCTGCTGCCACCACTAGGGGGGGGACTATCTATTCCTGCTGCCACCACTAGGGGGGGGGGGACTATCTATTATCTATTCCTGCTGCCACCACTAGGGGGGGACGATCTGTTCCTGCTGCCACCACTAGGGGGGACTATCTATTCCTCCTGCCACCACTAGGGGGGGACTATCTATTCCTGCTGCCACCACTAGGGGGGACTATCTATTCCTGCTGCCACCGCTAGGGGGATCTTCTCTTCCTGCTGCCACCACTAGGGGGATCTTCTATTCCTCCTGCCACCACTAGGGGGATCTTCTATTCCTCCTGCCACCACTAGGGGGATCTTCTATTCCTCCTGCCACCACTAGGGGGCGCCCCTTGAAGACAGATTTCCTTTCAGCTTCCTTCATCTTCATTTAAACCTAAACTTTGATTCATAATTTTATTATAAATTAATAAATTATTCTACAGATAAACTTGTCACTTCCTCATTCGTGTTTTTCTTCAGTATCTCAGGATTTTCCGGATCTCTGCTTGCTGTCAGGCATTGGGAATCTGATCACTTGTATGTGTTTTTGTGGCTGTGCCCTGTGTGTACCCCGGGACCAGGAGATCATGACATGAAGTCTATGAATGAGAGGGTCCCGGATGGTGAGGGGTCGCCCCTGGTCGTCATGTTTGCTGCAGATGGTCGGCTCCTTGCATCATTAGCGGTGATCACTTCTGCACTTTATGGGTTCATTTGTCTCCAGGTTTAGTGGATTCGCTTATCAGAGAAACGTTTATTAACACCAGAATATAAGAGGACATGTCACATGGTGTGCGGGGCCTAATACCTACCCGGATAAGTGCCCACCACATACCCCCGATAGCTGCCCACCACTTACCCCCGATAGTTGCCCACCACTTACCCCCGGTAGCTGCCCATCACATACCCCCAATAGCTGCCCACCACATACCCCCGGTAGCTGCCCACTACATACCCCCGGTAGTTGCCCACCACATACCCCCGGTAGCTGCCCACCACATACCCCCGGTAGCTGCCCACCACATACCCCCGGTAGCTGCCCACCACATACCCCCGGTAGCTGCCCACCACATACCCCCGGTAGCTGCCCACCACATACCCCCGGTAGCTGCCCACCACATACCCCCGGTAGCTGCCCACCACATACCCCCGATAGCTGCCCACCACATACCCCCGGTAGCTGCCCACCACATACCCCCGATAGCTGCCCACCACATACCCCCGATACCTGCCCACCACTTAACCCCGATAGCTGCCCACCACTTAACCCCGATAGCTGCCCACCACATACCCCCGATAGCTGCCCACCACTTAACCCCGATAGCTGCCCACCACATACCCCTGATAGTTGCCCACCACATACCCCTGATAGCTGCCCACCACTTACCCCCGGTAGCTGCCCCCCACATACCCCTGATAGCTGCCCCCCACATACCCCTGATAGCTGCCCACCACATACCCCCGGTAGCTGCCCACCACATACCCCTGATAGCTGCCCCCCACATACCCCTGATAGCTGCCCACCACATACCCCCGGTAGCTGCCCACCACATACCCCCGGTAGCTGCCCACCACATACCCCCGGTAGCTGCCCACCACATACCCCTGATAGGCCATGATTAGGGTGTGAGCTCTTTGGCTCAGAGGTTCTGTCGCCCGTCGGACCCTGATGACAGATTTGCTCCTATGATGCATTTTATCTTCTGTGACTGAGCACTCGCTTGGGGCTAAATGGAACGAAGTAACAAGAAGACGGCGAATACGAGAGCGAGGACTGAGGCCGCGCACATGGAGGAGCCGCCATGACACCTTACCGGACACGCAGTATGGACCACCCTGCATGGGCAGCACACATGGGGTTAAACATGTAGTGGAGACTGCAGATGGGTGACTGACCCTATAATTGTCCATGTGGTGGATGGAGCTATGGGCCGCCCTCTGGAGAGACTCCGTATAGACCCCAAAGACCCCCAAAGACCCCGACACTTCTATAGTGACACATTCCAGAATATTCTATAGAGGAAATGATGCAACTCTGCAAAATAAAACTTTTCCCAAAACTTCCTTCCCTCACAAATTTCTTATCCAAATGTTGACCTATTGAATTCCCCGCCCCCCACGGGGTCACTGGGGGCTGTAGGGGGTCCAGTAATGGGCTAAGCCTGGTACCAGGACGATAAAGCTCCTGTGATGACCTCCGACCTGCGGTCACTGGGTCTTGTAACCAAATGATAGGAGGAAAAAGCTCTGACCCCCCCCCCCTCCTCCACTGGGGTCATCCACACCCCAAACCCACCCGGGGTCAGAGGGGACGCCTGTAACTGGCTGTGATCTGGAGGAGGGAGGAGAACCAGGTGTTCCTGTATTGACCTCGCTGGGGTCACTGGAGGATCGGCTCCCCCTGGATGTGAAGGGGTTAATGGCGCCCGCTGCAGGAGATCCGCCTTGTTATCCATTGACAAGTTAATCCTTCCGCAGTTCCGCACCGGGAAGTGCTCCGCTGTTGGCCCGCCTGGCATGGGAAGGGTTAAAGGTCCCGGGTGACAGTGCCCCCCCCCCTCGCGCTCTCATACACTCCTCGCGATCGGCTGACGCGTCCCTAACGCATCCCGTCCAGCCGAGCGCTCGACTGATCAATAACCGATTTAGTTGCTAATCTGCGGCTTTTCTGTAGCTGTCAGTGGGTGATATATGGGCTCTCACCCCACGGGTCACACCGAATACGGCTTCTGAGACACCCAATCAGCGGCCCCTCTGCACCCAGGGCTATTTATGGCACCCAATTTGGTGTAAATACAAGCAGAGGGAGGGTTAACCCCCGGAGACGCTCTGGATTCATATTTCTTATCATGTCAATCAGGTGCGGGCAGGACACAGGCTCCTGGCAGTCACGAGGGCACCAGCCGGGCACCAGAAGGGCACAGCACTGGGAGGAGGCCCAGATATACATGCACCCTCCAGGTAGATGGGGGCACCGGCCGGGCACCAGAAGGGCACAGCACTGGGAGGAGGCCCAGATATACATGCACCCTCCAGGTAGATGGGGGCACCGGCCGGGCACCAGAAGGGCACAGCACTGGGAGGAGGCCCAGATATACATGCACCATCCAGGTAGATGGGGGGCACAGGCCGGGCACCAGAAGGGCACAGCACTGGGAGGAGGCCCAGATATACATGCACCCTCCAGGTAGATGGGGGCACCGGCCGGGCACCGGAAGGGCACAGCACTGGGAGGAGGCCCAGATATACATGCACCATCCAGGTAGATGGGGGGCACCGCCCGGGCACCAGATAGAAGGGCACAGCACTGGGAGGAGGCTCAGATATACATGCACCCTCCAGGTAGATGGGGCACCGGCCGGGCACCTGATAGAAGGGCACAGCACTGGGAGGAGGCTCAGATATACATGCACCCTCCAGGTAGATGGGGCACCGGCCGGGCACCAGAGGGGCGCAGCACTGGGAGGAGGCCCAGATATACATGCACCCTCCAGGTAGATGGGGGCACCGGCCGGGCACCTGATAGAAGGGCACAGCACTGGGAGGAGGCTCAGATATACATGCACCCTCCAGGTAGATGGGGCACCGGCCTGGCACCAGATAGAAGGGCACAGCACTGGGAGGAGGCCCAGATATACATGCACCATCCAGGTAGATGGGGCACCGGCCTGGCACCTAATAGTGGGGCACAGCACTGGGAGGAGGCTCAGCTATACATGCACCCTCCAGGTAGATGGGGCACCGGCCTGGCACCTAATAGTGGGGCACAGCACTGGGAGGAGGCTCAGCTATACATGCACCCTCCAGGTAGATGGGGGGCACCGGCCGGGCACCAGAGGGGCGCAACACTGGGAGGAGGCTCAGATATACATGCACCATCCAGGTAGAGGGGGGCACCGGCCGGGCACCTGATAGAAGGGCACAGCACTGGGAGGAGGCTCAGATATACATGCACCCTCCTGGTAGATGGGGCACCGGCCTGGCACCTAATAGTGGGGCACAGCACTGGGAGGAGGCTCAGATATACATGCACCCTCCTGGTAGATGGGGCACCGGCCTGGCACCTAATAGTGGGGCACAACACTGGGAGGAGGCCCAGATATACATGCACCCTCCTGGTAGATGGGGCACCGGCCTGGCACCTAATAGTAGGGCACAGCACTGGGAGGAGGCCCAGATATACATGCACCCTCCAGGTAGATGGGGGCACCGGCCTGGCACCTAATAGTGGGGCACAGCACTGGGAGGAGGCCCAGATATACATGCACCATCCAGGTAGAGGGGGGCACCGGACGTGCACCAGAGGGGCGCAGCACTGGGAGGAGGCTCAGATATACATGCACCATCCAGGTAGATGGGGGCACCGGCCGGGCATCAGAAGGGCACAGCACTGGGAGGAGGCCCAGATATACATGCACCCTCCAGGTAGATGGGGGCACAGGCCGGGCATCAGAAGGGCACAGCACTGGGAGGAGGCCCAGATATACATGCACCCTCTTGGTAGATGGGGGCACCGGCCGTGCACCTAATAGTGGGGCACAGCACTGGGAGGAGGCCCAGATATACATGCACCCTCCAGGTAGATGGGGCACCGGCCGGGCACCAAAAGGGCACAGCACTGGGAGGAGGCCCAGATATACATGCACCCTCCAGGTAGATGGGGGCACCGGCCGGGCACCAGAAGGGCACAGCACTGGGAGGAGGCCCAGATATACATGCACCATCCAGGTAGATGGGGGGCACCGGCCGGGCACCAGATAGAAGGGCACAGCACTGGGAGGAGGCTCAGATATACATGCACCCTCCAGGTAGATGGGGCACCGGCCGGGCACCTGATAGAAGGGCACAGCACTGGGAGGAGGCTCAGATATACATGCACCCTCCAGGTAGATGGGGCACCGGCCGGGCACCAGAGGGGCGCAGCACTGGGAGGAGGCCCAGATATACATGCACCCTCCAGGTAGATGGGGGCACCGGCCGGGCACCTGATAGAAGGGCACAGCACTGCGAGGAGGCTCAGATATACATGCACCCTCCAGGTAGATGGGGCACCGGCCTGGCACCTAATAGTGGGGCACAGCACTGGGAGGAGGCCCAGATATACATGCACCCTCCAGGTAGATGGGGCACCGGCCTGGCACCAGATAGAAGGGCACAGCACTGGGAGGAGGCTCAGATATACATGCACCCTCCAGGTAGATGGGGCACCGGCCTGGCACCTAATAGTGGGGCACAGCACTGGGAGGAGGCTCAGCTATACATGCACCCTCCAGGTAGATGGGGGGCACCGGCCGGGCACCAGAGGGGCGCAACACTGGGAGGAGGCTCAGATATACATGCACCATCCAGGTGGAGGGGGGCACCGGCCGGGCACCTGATAGAAGGGCACAGCACTGGGAGGAGGCTCAGATATACATGCACCCTCCTGGTAGATGGGGCACCGGCCTGGCACCTAATAGTGGGGCACAGCACTGGGAGGAGGCTCAGATATACATGCACCCTCCTGGTAGATGGGGCACCGGCCTGGCACCTAATAGTGGGGCACAACACTGGGAGGAGGCCCAGATATACATGCACCATCCAGGTAGATGGGGGCACCGGCCTGGCACCTAATAGTGGGGCACAGCACTGGGAGGAGGCCCAGATATACATGCACCATCCAGGTAGAGGGGGGCACCGGACGTGCACCAGAGGGGCGCAGCACTGGGAGGAGGCTCAGATATACATGCACCCTCCAGGTAGATGGGGCACCGGCCGGGCATCAGAAGGGCGCAACACTGGGAGGAGGCCAAGATATACATGCACCCTCCAGGTAGATGGGGGCACCGGCCGGGCACATGATAGAAGGGCACAGCACTGGGAGGAGGCCCAGATATACATGCACCCTCCAGGTAGATGGGGCACCGGCCGGGCATCAGAAGGGCACAGCACTGGGAGGAGGCCCAGATATACATGCACCCTCCAGGTAGATGGGGGCACAGGCCGGGCATCAGAAGGGCACAGCACAGGGAGGAGGCCCAGATATACATGCACCTTCTTGGTAGATGGGGGCACCGGCCGGGCATCAAAAGGGCACAGCACTGGGAGGAGGCCCAGATATACATGCACCCTCCAGGTAGATGGGGGCACAGGCCGGGCATCAGAAGGGCACAGCACTGGGAGGAGGCCCAGATATACATGCACCCTCCTGGTAGATGGGGGCACCGGCCGTGCACCAGAGGGGCGCAGCACTGGGAGGAGGCCCAGATATACATGCACCCTCCAGGTAGATGGGGCACCGGCCGGGCACCAGAAGGGCACAGCACTGGGAGGAGGCCCAGATATACATGCACCCTCCAGGTAGACGGGGGGGCACCAGCCGGGCACCAGATAGAAGGGCACAGCACTGGGAGGAGGCCCAGATATCTATGGACCATCCAGGTAGATGGGGGCACTGGCCGGGCACCAGATAGAAGGGCACAGCACTGGGAGGATGCCCAGATATACATGCACCCTCCAGGTAGATGGGGGCACTGGCCGGGCACCAGATAGAAGGGCACAGCACTGGGTGGAGGCCCAGATATACATGCACCCTCCTGGTAGAGGGGGGCACCGGCCGGGCACCAGATAGAAGGGCACAGCACTGGGAGGACGCCCAGATATACATGCACCATCCAGGTAGAGGGGGGCACCGGCCGGGCACCAGATAGAAGGGCACAGCACTGGGAGGAGGCCCAGATATACATGCACCATCCAGGTAGAGGGGGGCACCGGCCGGGCACCAGATAGAAGGGCACAGCACTGGGAGGAGGCCCAGATATACATGCACCATCCAGGTAGATGGGGGCACCGGCCGGGCACCAGAAGGGCACAGCACTGGGAGGAGGCCCAGATATACATGCACCATCCAGGTAGATGGGGGGCACCGGCCGGGCACCAGATAGAAGGGCACAGCACTGGGAGGAGGCCCAGATATACATGCACCCTCCAGGTAGATGGGGGGCACCGGCCGGGCACCTGATAGAAGGGCACAGCACTGGGAGGAGCCCCAGATATACATGCACCATCCAGGTAGATGGGGGCACCGGCCGGGCACCAGAAGGGCACAGCACTGGGAGGAGGCCCAGATATACATGCACCATCCAGGTAGATGGGGGGCACCGGCCGGGCACCTGATAGAAGGGCACAGCACTGGGAGGAGGCCCAGATATACATGCACCATCCAGGTAGATGGGGGCACCGGCCGGGCACCAGATAGAAGGGCACAGCACTGGGAGGATGCCCAGATATACATGCACCATCCAGGTAGATGGGGGCACCGGCCGGGCACCAGAGGGGCGCAGCACTGGGAGGAGGCCCAGATATACATGCACCATCCAGGTAGATGGGGGCACCGGCCGGGCACCTGATAGAAGGGCACAGCACTGGGAGGAGCCCCAGATATACATGCACCATCCAGGTAGAGGGGGGCACTGGCCGGGCACCAGATAGAAGGGCACAGCACTGGGAGGAGGCCCAGATATACATGCACCATCCAGGTAGATGGGGGCACCGGCCGGGCACCAGAAGGGCACAGCACTGGGAGGAGGCCCAGATATACATGCACACTCCAGGTAGATGGGGGCACAGGCCGGGCACCTGATAGAAGGGCACAGCACTGGGAGGAGGCCCAGATATACATGCACCCTCCAGGTAGAGGGGGGCACCGGCCGGGCACCTGATAGAAGGGCACCCCCAGGATATTGTGTACTGGGATTACATTGGGGTGCGCACCCTGCTCCGGCCTATGTGGGCGCCATATCCCCCCATGTTCTCCTGTCTGTGGGATGATCGGTGTCTCCTCGTGTCTCCGCCGTCGCAGTCTCCGCGGTAATTTGTTATAATTAGCTCTGAGGCGGCGATAATAAACCCGCGCTGTTATATATCTATTCACTTAACACCCGACGCCTTCCCGCGCTGCACCCATCAATCCCGGAGCCGCCACTTAACCCCTCGCTGACGGGGATCAACCCTGATGGGTTACAGGACAATCCCTATAGGGAAGAGGGAGGGACTGGAAAAAGGGAATACTGCCATACAGTGCACAGATGTCTATATACTGCCATACAGCGCACAGATGTCTATATACTGCCATACAGTGCACAGACATCTATATACTGCCATACAGTGCACAGACGTCTATATACTGCCATACAGTGCACAGATGTCTATATACTGCCATACAGCGCACAGATGTCTATATACTGCCATACAGTGCACAGATGTCTATATACTACCATACAGTGCACAGATGTCTATATACTGCCATACAGTGCACAGATGTCTATATACTACCATACAGTGCACAGATGTCTATATACTGCCATACAGTGCACAGATGTCTATATACTGCCATACAGTGCACAGATGTCTATATACTACCATACAGCGCACAGATGTCTATATACTGCCATACAGCGCACAGACGTCTATATACTGCCATACAGTGCACAGACGTCTATATACTACCATACAGCGCACAGATGTCTATTTACTGCCATACAGTGCACAGACGTCTATATACTGCCATACAGTGCACAGATGTCTATATACAGCCATACAGTGCACAGATGTCTATATACTGCCATACAGTGCACAGATGTCTATATACTGCCATACAGTGCACAGATGTCTATATACTGCCATACAGTGCACAGATGTCTATATACTGCCATACAGTGCACAGATGTCTATATACTGCCATACAGTGCACAGATGTCTATATACTGCCATACAGTGCACAGACGTCTATATACTGCCATACAGTGCACAGATGTCTATATACTGCCATACAGCGCACAGACATCTATATACTGCCATACAGTGCACAGATGTCTATATACTGCCATACAGTGCACAGATGTCTATATACTGCCATACAGTGCACAGATGTCTATATACTGCCATACAGCGCACAGACGTCTATATACTGCCATACAGTGCACAGATGTCTATATACTGCCATACAGTGCACAGATGTCTATATACTGCCATACAGTGCACAGATGTCTATATACTGCCATACAGTGCACAGATGTCTATATACTGCCATACAGCGCACAGACATCTATATACTACCATACAGTGCACAGACGTCTATATACTGCCATACAGTGCACAGATGTCTATATACCGCCATACAGTGCACAGATGTCTATATACTGCCATACAGTGCACAGATGTCTATATACTGCCATACAGTGCACAGATGTCTATATACTGCCATACAGTGCACAGATGTCTATATACTGCTTTACAGCGCACAGACGTCTATATACTGCCATACAGTGCACAGATGTCTATATACTGCCATACAGCGCACAGACATCTATATACTGCCATACAGTGCACAGATGTCTATATACTGCCATACAGTGCACAGATATCTATATACTGCCATACAGTGCACAGATGTCTATATACTGCCATACAGTGCACAGATGTCTATATACTGCCATACAGCGCACAGACATCTATATACTACCATACAGTGCACAGACGTCTATATACTGCCATACAGTGCACAGATGTCTATATACCGCCATACAGTGCACAGATGTCTATATACCGCCATACAGCGCACAGATGTCTATATACTGCCATACAGTGCACAGATGTCTATATACTGCCATACAGTGCACAGATGTCTATATACCGCCATACAGTGCACAGATGTCTATATACCGCCATACAGCACACAGATGTATATATACTGCCATACAGTGCACAGATGTCTATATACTGCCATACAGTGCACAGACGTCTATATACTGCCATACAGTGCACAGATGTCTATATACTGCCATACAGTGCACAGATGTCTATATACTGCCATACAGCGCACAGACATCTATATACTACCATACAGTGCACAGACGTCTATATACTGCCATACAGTGCACAGATGTCAATATACTGCCATACAGCGCACAGATGTCTATATACTGCCATACAGTGCACAGACGTCTATATACTGCCATACAGCGCACAGATGTCTATATACTGCCATACAGCGCACAGACGTCTATATACTGCCATACAGCGCACAGATGTCTATATACTGCCATACAGCGCACAGATGTCTATATACTGCCATACAGCGCACAGGTGTCTATATACTGCCATACAGTGCACAGATGTCTATATACTGCCATACAGTGCACAGATATCTATATACTGCCATACAGTGCACAGATGTCTATATACTGCCATACAGTGCACAGACGTCTATATACTGCCATACAGTGCACAGATGTCTATATACTGCCATACAGTGCACAGACGTCTATATACTGCCATACAGTGCACAGATGTCTATATACTGCCATACAGTGCACAGATGTCTATATACTGCCATACAGTGCACAGACGTCTATATACTGCCATACAGTGCACAGATGTCTATATACTGCCATACAGTGCACAGATGTCTATATACTGCCATACAGTGCACAGACGTCTATATACTGCCATACAGTGCACAGATGTCTATATACTGCCATACAGTGCACAGACGTCTATATACTGCCATACAGTGCACAGACGTCTATATACTGCCATACAGCGCACAGACGTCTATATACAGCCATACAGTGCACAGATGTCTATATACTGCCATACAGTGCACAGATGTCTATATACTGCCATACAGTGCACAGATGTCTATATACTGCCATACAGTGCACAGATGTCTATATACTGCCATACAGTGCACAGACGTCGATATACTGCCATACAGCGCACAGATGTCTATATACTGCCATACAGCGCACAGATGTCTATATACTGCCATACAGTGCACAGATGTCTATATACTGCCATACAGTGCACAGACGTCTATATACAGCCATACAGTGCACAGATGTCTATATACTGCCATACAGTGCACAGACGTCTATATACTGCCATACAGTGCACAGATGTCTATATACTGCCATACAGTGCACAGACGTCTATATACTGCCATACAGTGCACAGACGTCTATATACTGCCATACAGCGCACAGATGTCTATATACCGCCATACAGTGCACAGATGTCTATATACTGCCATACAGTGCACAGATGTCTATATACTGCCATACAGTGCACAGATGTCTATATACTGCCATACAGTGCACAGATGTCTATATACTGCCATACAGTGCACAGATGTCTATATACCGCCATACAGTGCACAGACATCTATATACTGCCATACAGTGCACAGACATCTATATACTGCCATACAGTGCACAGACGTCTATATACTGCCATACAGTGCACAGATGTCTATATACTGCCATACAGTGCACAGATGTCTATATACTGCCATACAGTGCACAGACGTCTATATACTGCCATACAGTGCACAGACGTCTATATACAGCCATACAGCGCACAGACGTCTATATACTGCCATACAGCGCACAGATGTCTATATACTGCCATACAGTGCACAGATGTCTATATACTGCCATACAGTGCACAGACATCTATATACTGCCATACAGTGCACAGATGTCTATTTACTGCCATACAGTGCACAGATGTCTATATACTGCCATACAGCGCACAGATGTCTATATACAGCCATACAGCGCACAGATGTCTATATACTGCCATACAGCGCACAGATGTCTATATACAGCCATACAGCGCACAGATATCTATATACTACCATACAGCGCACAGATGTCTATATACTGCCATACAGTGCACAGATATCTATATACTACCATACAGCGCACAGATGTCTATATACTACCATACAGCGCACAGATGTCTATTTACTGCCATACAGTGCACAGATGTCTATATACTGCCATACAGCGCACAGATGTCTATATACAGCCAAACAGCGCACAGATGTCTATATACTGCCATACAGCGCACAGATGTCTATATACTACCATACAGCGCACAGATGTCTATATACTGCCATACAGTGCACAGATGTCTATATACTGCCATACAGCGCACAGATGTCTATATACTGCCATACAGCGCACAGATGTCTATTTACTGCCATACAGTGCACAGATGTCTATATACTGCCATACAGCGCACAGATGTCTACATACAGCCATACAGCGCACAGATGTCTATATACTGCCATACAGCGCACAGATGTCTATATACAGCCATACAGCGCACAGATGTCTATATACTACCATACAGCGCACAGATGTCTATATACAGCCATACAGCGCACAGATATCTATATACTACCATACAGCGCACAGATGTCTATATACTACCATACAGCGCACAGATGTCTATATACTGCCATACAGCGCACAGATGTCTATATACTGCCATACAGTGCACAGATGTCTATATACTGCCATACAGCGCACAGATGTCTATATACTGCCATACAGCGCACAGATGTCTATATACTGCCATACAGCGCACAGATATCTATATACTACCATACAGTGCACAGATGTCTATATACTACCATACAGCGCACAGATATCTATATACTACCATACAGTGCACAGATGTCTATATACTGCCATACAGTGCACAGATGTCTATATACTGCCATACAGCGCACAGATGTCTATATACTGCCATACAGCGCACAGATGTCTATATACTGCCATACAGCGCACAGATGTCTATATACTACCATACAGCGCACAGATGTCTATATACTGCCATACAGCGCACAGACGTCTATATACTGCCATACAGCGCACAGATGTCTATATACTGCCATACAGCGCACAGATGTCTATATACTGCCATACAGTGCACAGATGTCTATATACTGCCATACAGCGCACAGATGTCTATATACTGCCATACAGCGCACAGATGTCTATATACTGCCATACAGCGCACAGATATCTATATACTACCATACAGCGCACAGATGTCTATATACTGCCATACAGCGCACAGATGTCTATATACAGCCATACAGCGCACAGATATCTATATACTACCATACAGTGCACAGACGTCTATATACTGCCATACAGCGCACAGATGTCTATATACTGCCATACAGTGCACAGATGTCTATATACTACCATACAGCGCACAGATGTCTATATACTACCATACAGCGCACAGATGTCTATATATTGCCATACAGCGCACAGATGTCTATATACTGCCATACAGTGCACAGACATCTATATACTGCCATACAGTGCACAGATGTCTATATACTGCCATACAGTGCACAGATGTCTATATACTGCCATACAGTGCACAGACATCTATATACTGCCATACAGTGCACAGATGTCTATATACTGCCATACAGTGCACAGACGTCTATATACTGCCATACAGAGCACAGACGTCTATATACTGCCATACAGTGCACAGACGTCTATATACTGCCATACAGTGCACAGATGTCTATATACTGCCATACAGTGCACAGATGTCTATATACTGCCATACAGCGCACAGATGTCTATATACTGCCATACAGCGCACAGATGTCTATATACTGCCATACAGCGCACAGATATCTATATACTACCATACAGCGCACAGATGTCTATATACTGCCATACAGCGCACAGATGTCTATATACTGCCATACAGCGCACAGATATCTATATACTACCATACAGCGCACAGATGTCTATATACTGCCATACAGCGCACAGATGTCTATATACTGCCATACAGCGCACAGATATCTATATACTGCCATACAGCGCACAGACATCTATATACTACCATACAGTGCACAGACGTCTATATACTGCCATACAGTGCACAGACATCTATATACTACCATACAGCGCACAGACATCTATATACTACCATACAGTGCACAGACGTCTATATACTGCCATACAGCGCACAGATATCTATATACTACCATACAGCGCACAGATGTCTATATACTGCCATACAGCGCACAGATGTCTATATACTGCCATACAGCGCACAGATATCTATATACTACCATACAGTGCACAGATATCTATATACTACCATACAGCGCACAGATGTCTATATACTGCCATACAGTGCACAGATGTCTATATACTGCCATACAGTGCACAGATGTCTATATACTGCCATACAGTGCACAGATGTCTATATACTGCCATACAGCGCACAGATATCTATATACTACCATACAGTGCACAGATATCTATATACTACCATACAGCGCACAGATATCTATATACTACCATACAGTGCACAGATGTCTATATACTACCATACAGTGGTTGCAAACTCCTTGTGTCGTTTTCACTGTCAAAAATTTCTATAGAAGAATTTGCAGAGTCCATTAGGAGTTAGGATGCCGCCTCCCCCCTGTCCTGTGCCCTGTCCCCCCTGCCCGATGCCCCATTGCTCCCATTTAACCCCAGGAATCAAGACAACATAATTCCAGACACTGACATCTCACTTTTGCATAACGGTGACGAATTGCCGCATTCATTTGCCTAATGAATCAGAGAACCTCCCACCATTATCTCCAGACACGGGTCCTGCACAGATGGGACAAGGGACCAGGTGCTGACCCAAAAAGGTCATCCCAGAACTCTGATTATTCCTCATCACATCCTCTAATTCTATGGGCTCCAGCAAAAATAATCTCTATGTAGTGATCTCCCCCTAGTGGTGGTGTATAATGTGTATGTAGTGATCTCCCCCTAGTGGTGGTGTATAATGTGTATGTAGTGATCTCCCCCTAGTGGTGGTGTATAATCTGTATGTAGTGATCTCCTCCTAGTGGTGGTGTATAATCTGTATGTAGTGATCTCCTCCTAGTGGTGGTGTATAATGTGTATGTAGTGATCTCCCCCTAGTGGTGGTGTATAATCTGTATGTAGTGATCTCCCCCTAGTGGTGGTGTATAATCTGTATGTAGTGATCTCCTCCTAGTGGTGGTGTATAATCTGTATGTAGTGAGCTCCCCATAGTGGTGGTGGATAATGTGTATGTAGTGATCTCCTCCTAGTGGTGGTGTATAATCTGTATGTAGTGATCTCCCCCTAGTGGTGGTGTATAATCTGTATGTAGTGATCTCCCCCTAGTGGTGGTGTATAATGTGTATGTGGTGATCTCCTCCTAGTGGTGGTGTATAATGTGTATGTAGTGATCTCCTCCTAGTGGTGGTGTATAATCTGTATGTAGTGAGCTCCCCCTAGTGGTGGTGTATAATGTGTATGTAGTGATCTCCCCCTAGTGGTGGTGTATAATGTGTATGTAGTGATTTCCTCCTAGTGGTGGTGTATAATCTGTATGTAGTGATCTCCTCCTAGTGGTGGTGTATAATCTGTATGTAGTGATCTCCCCCAAGTGGTGGTGTATAATCTGTATGTAGTGAGCTCCCCCTAGTGGTGGTGTATAATCTGTATGTAGTGATCTCCCCCTAGTGGTGGTGTATAATCTGTATGTAGTGATCTCCCACTAGTGGAGGTGTATAATATGTATGTAGTGATCTCCTCCTAGTGGTGGTGTATAATATGTATGTAGTGATCTCCTCCTAGTGGTGGTGTATAATGTGTATGTAGTGATTTCCTCCTAGTGGTGGTGTATAATCTGTATGTAGTGATCTCCTCCTAGTGGTGGTGTATAATGTGTATGTAGTGATTTCCTCCTAGTGGTGGTGTATAATCTGTATGTAGTGATCTCCTCCTAGTGGTGGTGTATAATGTGTATGTAGTGATTTCCTCCTAGTGGTGGTGTATAATCTGTATGTAGTGATCTCCCCCTAGTGGTGGTGTATAATCTGTATGTAGTGAGCTCCTCCTAGTGGTGGTGTATAATCTGTATGTAGTGATCTCCCCCTAGTGGTGGTGTATAATCTGTATGTAGTGATCTCCCACTAGTGGAGGTGTATAATATGTATGTAGTGATCTCCTCCTAGTGGTGGTGTATAATATGTATGTAGTGATCTCCTCCTAGTGGTGGTGTATAATGTGTATGTAGTGATCTCTCCCTAGTGGTGGTGTATAATGTGTATGTAGTGATCTCCCCCTAGTGGTGGTGTATAAAGTGTATGTAGTGATCTCCCCCTAGTGGTGGTGTATAATGTGTATATAGTGATCTCCTCCTAGTGGTGGTGTATAATGTGTATGTAGTGATCTCCCCCTAGTGGTGGTGTATAATCTGTATGTAGTGATCTCCCCCTAGTGGTGGTGTATAATCTGTATGTAGTGATCTCCCCCTAGTGGTGGTGTATAATCTGTATGTAGTGATCTCCCCCTAGTGGTGGTGTATAATCTGTATGTAGTGATCTCCCCCTAGTGGTGGTGTATAATCTGTATGTAGTGAGCTCCTCCTAGTTGGTGTGTATAATGTGTATGTAGTGATCTCCTCCTAGTGGTGGTGTATAATCTGTATGTAGTGATCTCCCCCTAGTGGTGGTGTATAATCTGTATGTAGTGATCTCCCCCTAGTGGTGGTGTATAATCTGTATGTAGTGATCTCCTCCTAGTGGTGGTGTATAATCTGTATGTAGTGATCTCCCCCTAGTGGTGGTGTATAATGTGTATGTAGTGAGCTCCTCCTAGTGGTGGTGTATAATCTGTATGTAGTGATCTCCCCCCTAGTGGTGGTGTATAATGTGTATGTAGTGATCTCCTCCTAGTGGTGGTGTATAATCTGTATGTAGTGATCTCCCCCCTAGTGGTGGTGTATAATGTGTATGTAGTGATCTCCTCCTAGTGGTGGTGTATAATCTGTATGTAGTGATCTCCTCCTAGTGGTGGTGTATAATGTGTATGTAGTGATCTCCTCCTAGTGGTGGTGTATAATGTGTATGTAGTGAGCTCCTCCTAGTGGTGGTGTATAATGTGTATGTAGTGATCTCCCCCTAGTGGTGGTGTATAATGTGTATGTAGTGATCTCCTCCTAGTGGTGGTGTATAATGTGTATGTAGTGAGCTCCTCCTAGTGGTGGTGTATAATCTGTATGTAGTGATCTCCCCCTAGTGGTGGTGTATAATCTGTATGTAGTGATCTCCCCCTAGTGGTGGTGTATAATGTGTATGTAGTGATCTCCCCCTAGTGGTGGTGTATAATCTGTATGTAGTGATCTCCTCCTAGTGGTGCTGTATAATCTGTATGTAGTGATCTCCTCCTAGTGGTGGTGTATAATGTGTATGTAGTGATCTCCCCCTAGTGGTGGTGTATAATGTGTATGTAGTGATCTCCTCCTAGTGGTGGTGTATAATCTGTATGTAGTGATCTCCCCCTAGTGGTGGTGTATAATCTGTATGTAGTGATCTCCTCCTAGTGGTGGTGTATAATGTGTATGTAGTGAGCTCCACCTAGTGGTGGTGTATAATCTGTATGTAGTGATCTCCCCCTAGTGGTGGTGTATAATGTGTATGTAGTGATCTCCTCCTAGTGGTGGTGTATAATGTGTATGTAGTGATCTCCCCCTAGTGGTGGTGTATAATCTGTATGTAGTGAGCTCCCCCTAGTGGTGGTGTATAATATGCATGTAGTGAGCACTCTTTAGTGGTGGTGTATAATCTGTATGTAGTGCTCTCCCCCTAGTGGTGGTGTATAATCTGTATGTAGTGATCTCCCCCTAGTGGTGGTGTATAATGTGTATGTAGTGATCTCCTCCTAGTGGTGGTGTATAATGTGTATGTAGTGATCTCCCCCTAGTGGTGGTGTATAATCTGTATGTAGTGAGCTCCCCCTAGTGGTGGTGTATAATCTGTATGTAGTGATCTCCCCCTAGTGGTGGTGTATAATCTGTATGTAGTGATTTTCCCCTAGTGGTGTTGTATAATGTGTATGTAGTGATCTCCCCCTAGTGGTGGTGTATAATGTGTATGTAGTGATCTCCCCCTAGTGGTGGTGTATAATCTGTATGTAGTGATCTCCCCCTAGTGGTGGTGTATAATCTGTATGTAGTGATCTCCCCCTAGTGGTGGTGTATAATCTGTATGTAGTGATCTCCCCCTAGTGGTGGTGTATAATCTGTATGTAGTGATCTCCCCCTAGTGGTGGTGTATAATCTGTATGTAGTGATCTCCCCCTAGTGGTGGTGTATAATCTGTATGTAGTGATCTACCCCTAGTGGAGGTGTATAATCTGTATGTAGTGATCTCCCCCTAGTGGTGGTGTATAATCTGTAAGTAGTGATCTCCTCCTAGTGTTGGCGTATAATGTGTATGTAGTGATCTCCCCCTAGTGGTGGTGTATAATCTGTATGTAGTGATCTCCTTCTAGTGGTGGTGTATAATCTGTATGTAGTGATCTCCCCCTAGTGGTGGTGTATAATCTGTATGTAGTGATCTCCCCCTAGTGGTGGTGTATAATCTGTATGTAGTGATCTCCCCCTAGTGGTGATGTATAATCTGTATGTAGTGATCTCCCTCTAGTGGTGGTGTATAATCTGTATGTAGTGATCTCTCTCTAGTGGTGATGTATAATCTGTATGTAGTGACCTCCCTCTAGTGGTGGTGTATAATGTGTATGTAGTGAGCTCCCCCTAGTGCTGGTGTATAATCTGTATGTAGTGATCTCCCTCTAGTGGTGGTGTATAATGTGTATGTAGTGATCTCCTCCTAGTGGTGGTGTATAATGTGTATGTAGTGATCTCCTCCTAGTGGTGGTGTATAATGTGTATGTAGTGAGCTCCCCCTAGTGCTGGTTTATAATCTGTATGTAGTGATCTCCCCCTAGTGGTGGTGTTTAATCTGTAAGTAGTGATCTCCCTCTAGTGGTGGTGTATAATCTGTATGTAGTGATCTCCCCCTAGTGGTGGTGTATAATCTGTATGTAGTGATCTCCCCCTAGTGGTGGTGTATAATCTGTATGTAGTGATCTCCCCCTAGTGGTGGTGTATAATCTGTATGTAGTGATCTCCCTCTAGTGGTGGTGTATAATCTGTATGTAGTGATCTCCCTCTAGTGGTGATGTATAATCTGTATGTAGTGATCTCCCTCTAGTGGTGAGGTATAATGTGTATGCAGTGATCTCCCCCTAGTGCTGGTGTATAATCTGTATGTAGTGATCTCCTCCTAGTGGTGGTGTATAATGTGTATGTAGTGATCTCCCTCTTGTGGTGGTGTATAATGTGTATGTAGTGATCTCCCCCTAGTGGTGGTGTATAATGTGTATGCAGTGATCTCCCCCTAGTGGTGGTGTATAATCTGTATGTAGTGATCTCCCTCTTGTGGTGGTGTATAATGTGTATGTAGTGATCTCCCCCTAGTGGTGGTGTATAATGTGTATGTAGTGATCTCCTCCTAGTGGTGGTGTATAATGTGTATGTAGTGATCTCCTCCTAGTGGTGGTGTATAATCTGTATGTAGTGATCTCCTCCTAGTGGTGGTGTATAATGTGTATGTAGTGATCTCCCCCTAGTGGTGGTGTATAATCTGTATGTAGTGATCTCCTCCTAGTGGTGGTGTATAATGTGTATGTAGTGATCTCCCCCTAGTGGTGGTGTATAATGTGTATGTAGTGATCTCCCCCTAGTGGTGGTGTATAATGTGTATGTAGTGATCTCCCCCTAGTGGTGGTGTATAATGTGTATGTAGTGATCTCCCCCTAGTGGTGGTGTATAATGTGTATGTAGTGATCTCCCCCTAGTGGTGGTGTATAATCTGTATGTAGTGATCTCCTCCTAGTGGTGGTGTATAATGTGTATGTAGTGATCTCCCCCTAGTGGTGGTGTATAATCTGTATGTAGTGATCTCCCTCTAGTGGTGGTGTATAATGTGTATGTAGTGAGCTCCCCCTACTGCTGGTTTATAATCTGTATGTAGTGATCTCCCCCTAGTGGTGGTGTATAATGTGTATGTAGTGATCTCCCCCTACTGCTGGTTTATAATCTGTATGTAGTGATCTCCCCCTAGTGGTGGTGTATAATGTGTATGTAGTGATCTCCCCCTAGTGGTGGTGTATAATCTGTATGTAGTGATCTCCCTCTAGTGGTGGTGTATAATCTGTATGTAGTGATCTCCCTCTAGTGGTGAGGTATAATGTGTATGTAGTGATCTCCCTCTAGTGGTGGTGTATAATCTGTATGTAGTGATCTCCCTCTAGTGGTGAGGTATAATGTGTATGTAGTGAGCTCCCCCTAGTGCTGGTGTATAATCTGTATGTAGTGATCTCCCTCTTGTGGTGGTGTATAATGTGTATGTAGTGATCTCCCCCTAGTGGTGGTGTATAATGTGTATGCAGTGATCTCCCCCTAGTGGTGGTGTATAATCTGTATGTAGTGATCTCCCTCTAGTGGTGATGTATAATCTGTATGTAGTGATCTCCCTCTAGTGGTGGTGTATAATGTGTATGTAGTGAGCTCCCCCTAGTGCTGGTTTATAATCTGTATGTAGTGATCTCCCCCTAGTGGTGGTGTATAATGTGTATGTAGTGATCTCCTCCTAGTGGTGGTGTATAATGTGTATGTAGTGATCTCCCCCTAGTGGTGGTGTATAATGTGTATGTAGTGAGCTCCACCTAGTGGTGGTGTATAATGTGTATGTAGTGATCTCCTCCTAGTGGTGGTGTATAATCTGTATGTAGTGACCTCCCCCTAGTGGTGGTGTATAATGTGTATGTAGTGATGTCCCCCTAGTGGTGGTGTATAATGTGTATGTAGTGATCTCCCTCTAGTGGTGGTGTATAATCTGTATGTAGTGATCTCCCGCTAGTGGTGATGTATAATCTGTATGTAGTGATCTCCCCCTAGTGGTGGTGTATAATCTGTATGTAGTGAGCTCCCCCTAGTGGTGGTGTATAATGTGTATGTAGTGAGCTCCCCCTAGTGCTGGTGTATAATCTGTATGTAGTGATCTCCCTCTTGTGGTGGTGTATAATGTGTATGCAGTGATCTCCCCCTAGTGGTGGTGTATAATGTGTATGCAGTGATCTCCCCCTAGTGGTGGTGTATAATCTGTATGTAGTGATCTCCCTCTAGTGGTGATGTATAATCTGTATGTAGTGATCTCCCTCTAGTGGTGGTGTATAATGTGTATGTAGTGAGCTCCCCCTAGTGCTGGTTTATAATCTGTATGTAGTGATCTCCCCCTAGTGGTGGTGTATAATGTGTATGTAGTGATCTCCTCCTAGTGGTGGTGTATAATGTGTATGTAGTGATCTCCTCCTAGTGGTGGTGTATAATGTGTATGTAGTGAGCTCCCCCTAGTGCTGGTTTATAATCTGTATGTAGTGATCTCCCCCTAGTGGTGGTGTTTAATCTGTATGTATTGATCTCCCTCTAGTGGTGGTGTATAATCTGTATGTAGTGATCTCCCCCTAGTGGTGGTGTATAATCTGTATGTAGTGATCTCCCCCTAGTGGTGGTGTATAATCTGTATGTAGTGATCTCCCCCTAGTGGTGGTGTATAATCTGTATGTAGTGATCTCCCTCTAGTGGTGGTGCATAATCTGTATGTAGTGATCTCCCTCTAGTGGCGATGTATAATCTGTATGTAGTGATCTCCCTCTAGTGGTGGTGTATAATGTGTATGTAGTGAGCTCCCCCTAGTGCTGGTGTATAATCTGTATGTAGTGATCTCCCTCTTGTGGTGGTTTATAATGTGTATGTAGTGATCTCCCCCTAGTGGTGGTGTATAATGTGTATGCAGTGATCTCCCCCTAGTGGTGGTGTATAATCTGTATGTAGTGATCTCCCTCTAGTGGTGATGTATAATCTGTATGTAGTGATCTCCCTCTAGTGGTGGTGTATAATGTGTATGTAGTGAGCTCCCCCTAGTGCTGGTTTATAATCTGTATGTAGTGATCTCCCCCTAGTGGTGGTGTATAATGTGTATGTAGTGATCTCCCCCTAGTGGTGGTGTATAATCTGTATGTAGTGATCTCCCTCTAGTGGTGGTGTATAATGTGTATGTAGTGAGCTCCCCCTAGTGGTGGTGTATAATCTGTATGTAGTGATCTCCTCCTAGTGGTGGTGTATAATGTGTATGTAGTGATCTACCCCTAGTGGTGGTGTATAATCTGTATGTAGTCAGCTCCTCTTAGTGGTGGTGTATAATCTGTATGTAGTGATCTCCGCCTAGTGGTGGTGTATAATCTGTATGTAGTCATCTCCCCCTAGTGGTGGTGTATAATGTGTATGTAGTGATCTCCCCCTAGTGGTGGTGTATAATCTGTATGTAGTGATCTCCTCCTAGTGGTGGTGTATAATCTGTATGTAGTGATCTCCCCCTAGTGGTGGTGTATAATCTGTATGTATTGATCTCCTCCTAGTGGTGGTGTATAATGTGTATGTAGTGATCTCCTCCTAGTGGTGGTGTATAATCTGTATGTAGTGATCTCCCCCTAGTGGTGGTGTATAATCTGTATGTATTGATCTCCTCCTAGTGGTGGTGTATAATCTGTATGTAGTGATCTCCCCCTAGTGGTGGTGTATAATGTGTATGTAGTGATCCCCCCCTAGTGGTGGTGTATAATCTGTATGTAGTGATCTCCTCCTAGTGGTGGTGTATAATCTGTATGTAGTGATCTCCTCCTAGTGGTGGTGTATAATCTGAATGCAGCTTTCCCCCCCAAATGGTGGCTTTATAATAAATTTATAAAAAAGGATCTACCATCACCATAGACAGGGGGTATCCTCTACACCTAGAGGAGAGGAGGTTCTACCATCACCATAGACAGGGGCATCCTCTACACCTAGAGGAAAGGAGGTTCTACCATCACCATAGACAGGGGACATCCTCTACACCTAGAGGAGAGGAGGTTCTACCATCACCATAGACAGGGGGCATCCTCTATACCTAGAGGAGAGGCGGTTCTACCATCACCATAGACAGGGGACATCCTCTACACCTAGAGGAGAGGAAGTTCTACCATCACCATAGACAGGGGGCATCCTCTACACCTAGAGGAGAGGAGGTTCTACCATCACCATAGACAGGGGACATCCTCTACACCTAGAGGAGAGGAGGTTCTACCATCACCATAGACAGGGGGCATCCTCTACACCTAGAGGAGAGGAGGTTCTACCATCACCATAGACAGGGGACATCCTCTACACCTAGAGGATAGGAGGTTCCACCATCACCATAGACAGAGGGCATCCTCTACACCTAGAGGAGAGGAGGTTCTACCATCACCATAGACAGGGGACATCCTCTACACCTAGAGGAGAGGAGGTTCTACCATCACCATAGACAGGGGACACCTCTACACCTAGAGGAGAGGAGGTTCTACCATCACCATAGACAGGGGGCATCCTCTACACCTAGAGGAGAGGAGGTTCTACCATCACCATAGACAGGGGGCATCCTCTACACCTAGAGGAGAGGAGGTTCTACCATCACCATAGACAGGGGACATCCTCTACACCTAGAGGAGAGGAGATTCTACCATCACCATAGACAGGGGGCATCCTCTACACCTAGAGGAGAGGAGGTTCTACCATCACCATAGACAGGGGACATCCTCTACACCTAGAGGAGAGGAGGTTCTACCATCACCGCAGACAGGGGGCATCCTCTACACCTAGAGGAGAGGAGGTTCTACCATCACCATAGACAGGAGGCATCCTCTACACCTAGAGGAGAGGAGGTTCTACCATCACCATAGACAGGGGACATCCCCTACACCTAGAGGATAGTAGGTTCTACCATCACCATAGACAGAGGGCATCCTCTACACTTAGAGGAGAGGAGGTTCTACCATCACCATAGACAGGGGGCATCCTCTACACCTAGAGGAGAGGAGGTTCTATCATCACCATAGACAGGGGGCATCCTCTACACCTAGAGGAGAGGAGGTTCTACCATCACCATAGACAGGGGGCATCCTCTACACCTAGAGGAGAGGAGGTTCTACCATCACCATAGACAGGGGACATCCTCTACACCTAGAGGAGAGGAGGTTCTACCAGCACCATAGAAAGGGGGCATCATCTACACCTAGAGGAGAGGAGGTTCTACCAGCACCATAGATAGGGGGCATCCTCTACACCTAGAGGAGAGGAGGTTCTACCATCACCATAGACAGGGGACATCCTCTACACCTAGAGGAGAGGAGGTTCTACCAGCACCATAGAAAGGGGGCATCATCTACACCTAGAGGAGAGGAGGTTCTACCAGCACCATAGATAGGGGGCATCCTCTACACCTAGAGGAGAGGAGGTTCTACCATCACCATTGACAGGGGGCATCCTCTACACCTAGAGGAGAGGAGGTTCTACAATCACCATAGACAGGGGGCATCCTCTACACCTAGAGGAGGATCTACCATCACCATAGACAGGGGGCATCCTCTACACCTAGAGGAGAGGAGGTTCTACCATCACCATAGACAGGGGGCATCCTCTACACCTAGAGGAGAGGAGGTTCTACCATCACCATAGACAGGAGGCATCCTCTACACCTAGAGGAGAGGAGGTTCTACCATCACCATAGACAGGGGGCATCCTCTACACCTAGAGGAGAGGAGGTTCTACCATCACCATAGACAGGGGACATCCTCTACACCTAGAGGAGAGGAGGTTATACCATCACCATAGACAGGGGGCATCCTCTACACCTAGAGGAGAGGAGGTTCTACCATCACCATAGACAGGGGGCATCCTCTACACCTAGAGGAGAGGAGGTTCTACCATCACCATAGACAGGGGACATCCTCTACACCTAGAGGAGAGGAGGTTATACCATCACCATAGACAGGGGGCATCCTCTACACCTAGAGGAGAGGAGGTTCTACCATCACCATAGACAGGGGGCATCATCTACACCTAGAGGAGAGGAGGTTCTACCATCACCATAGACAGGGGACATCATCTACACCTAGAGGAGAGGAGGTTCTACCATCACCATAGACAGGGGGCATCCTCTACACCTAGAGGAGAGGAGATTCTACCATCACCATAGACAGGGGGCATCCTCTACACCTAGAGGAGAGGAGGTTCTACCATCACCATAGACAGGGGGCATCCTCTACACCTAGAGGAGAGGAGGTTCTACCATCACCATAGACAGGAGGCATCCTCTACACCTAGAGGAGAGGAGGTTCTACCATCACCATAGACAGGGGACATCCTCTACACCTAGAGGAGAGGAGATTCTATCATCAGAGATATGGGCATCCTCTACACCTAGAGGAGAGGAGGTTCTACCATCACCATAGACAGGGGGCATCCTCTACACCTAGAGGAGAGGAGGTTCTACCATCACCATAGACAGGGGGCATCCTCTACACCTAGAGGAGAGGAGGTTCTACCATCACCATAGACAGGGGACATCCTCTACACCTAGAGGAGAGGAGGTTCTACCATCACCATAGACAGGGGACATCCCCTACACCTAGAGGAGAGGAGGTTCTACCATCACCATAGACAGGGGACATCCCCTACACCTAGAGGATAGTAGGTTCTACCATCACCATAGACAGAGGGCATCCTCTACACCTAGAGGAGAGGAGGTTCTACCATCACCATAGACAGGGGGCATCCTCTACAGCTAGAGGAGAGGAGGTTCTACCATCACCATAGACAGGGGGCATCCTCTACACCTAGAGGAGAGGAGGTTCTATCATCACCATAGACAGGGGGCATCCTCTACACCTAGAAGAGAGGAGGTTCTACCATCACCATAGACAGGGGGCATCCTCTACACCTAGAGGAGAGGAGGTTCTACCATCACCATAGAAAGGGGCCATCATCTACACCTAGAGGAGAGAAGGTTCTACCAGCACCATAGATAGGGGGCATCCTCTACACCTAGAGGAGAGGAGGTTCTACCATCACCATAGAAAGGGGGCATCCTCTACACCTAGAGGAGAGGAGGTTCTACCATCATCATAGACAGGGGGCATCCTCTACACCTAGAGGAGAGGAGGTTCTACCATCACCATAGACAGGGGGCATCCTCTACACCTAGAGGAGAGGAGGTTCTACCATCACCATAGACAGGGGACATCCTCTACACCTAGAGGAGAGGAGGTTCTACCATCACCATAGACAGGGGGCATCCTCTACAGCTAGAGGAGAGGAGGTTCTACCATCACCATAGACAGGGGACATCCCCTACACCTAGAGGAGAGGAGGTTCTACCATCACCATAGACAGGGGACATCCTCTACACCTAGAGGAGAGGAGGTTCTACCATCACCATAGAAAGGGGGCATCATCTACACCTAGAGGAGAGAAGGTTCTACCAGCACCATAGATAGGGGGCATCCTCTACACCTAGAGGAGAGGAGGTTCTACCATCACCATAGAAAGGGGGCATCCTCTACACCTAGAGGAGAGGAGGTTCTACCATCATCATAGACAGGGGGCATCCTCTACACCTAGAGGAGAGGAGGTTCTACCATCACCATAGACAGGGGGCATCCTCTACACCTAGAGGAGAGGAGGTTCTACCATCACTATAGACAGGGGCATCCTCTACACCTAGAGGAGAGGAGGTTCTACCATCACCATAGACAGGGGACATCCTCTACACCTAGAGGAGAGGAGGTTCTACCATCACCATAGACAGGGGGCATCCTCTACACCTAGAGGAGAGGAGGTTCTACCATCACCATAGACAGGGGACATCCTCTACACCTAGAGGAGAGGAGGTTCTACCATCACCATAGACAGGGGACATCCTCTACACCTAGAGGAGAGGAGGTTCTACCATCACCATAGACAGGGGACATCCTCTACACCTAGAGGAGAGGAGGTTCTACCATCACCATAGACAGGGGACATCCTCTACACCTAGAGGAGGGAAGGTTCTACCATCACCATAGACAGGGGACATCCTCTACACCTAGAGGATAGGAGGTTCCACCATCACCATAAACAGAGGGCATCCTCTACACCTAGAGGAGAGGAGATTCTACCATCACCATAGACAGGGGGCATCCTCTACACCTAGAGGAGAGGAGGTTCTACCATCACCATAGACAGGGGGCATCCTCTACACCTAGAGGAGAGGAGGTTCTACCATCACCATAGACAGGAGGCATCCTCTACACCTAGAATAGAGGAGGTTATACCATCACCATAGACAGGGGGCATCCTCTACACCTAGAAGAGAGGGGGTTCTACCATCACCATAGACAGGGGGCATCCTCTACACCTAGAGGAGAGGAGGTTCTACCATCACCATAGACAGGGGGCATCCTCTACACCTAGAGGAAAGGAGGTTCTACCATCACCATAGACAGGGACATCCTCTACACCTAGAGGAGAGGCGGTTCTACCATCACCATAGACAGGGGACATCCTCTACACCTAGAGGAGAGGAGGTTCTACCATCACCATAGACAGGGGGCATCCTCTACACCTAGAGGAGAGGAGGTTCTACCATCACCATAGACAGGGGACATCCTCTACACCTAGAGGAGAGGAGGTTCTACCATCACCATAGACAGGGGCCATCCTCTACACCTAGAGGAGAGGAGGTTCTACCATCACCATAGACAGAGGGCATCCTCTACACCTAGAGGAGAGGAGGTTCTACCATCACCATAGACAGGGTCATCCTCTACACCTAGAGGAGAGGAGGTTCTACCATCACCATAGACAGGGGGCATCCTCTACACCTAGAGGAGAGGAGGTTCTACCATCACCATAGACAGGGGGCATCCTCTACACCTAGAGGAGAGGAGGTTCTACCATCACCATAGACAGGGGACATCCTCTACACCTAGAGGAGAGAAGGTTCTACCATCACCATAGACAGGGGGCATCCTATACACCTAGAGGAGAGGAGGTTCTACCATCACCATAGACAGGGGGCATCCTATACACCTAGAGGAGAGAAGGTTCTACCATCACCATAGACAGGGGGCATCCTCTACACCTAGAGGAGAGGAGGTTCTACCATCACCATAGACAGGGGGCATCCTCTACACCTAGAGGAGAGGAGGTTCTACCATCACCATAGACAGGGGGCATCCTCTACACCTAGAGGAGAGGAGGTTCTACCATCACCATAGACAGGGGGCATCCTCTACACCTAGAGGAGAGGAGGTTCTACCATCACGATAGACAGGGGGCATCCTCTACACCTAGAGGAGAGGAGGTTCTACCATCACCATAGACAGGGGGCATCCTCTACACCTAGAGGAGAGGAGGTTCTACCATCACCATAGACAGGGGACATCCTCTACACCTAGAGGAGAGGAGGTTCTACCATCACGATAGACAGGGGGCATCCTCTACACCTAGAGGAGAGGAGGTTCTACCATCACAATAGACAGGGGGCATCCTCTACACCTAGAGGAGAGGAGGTTCTACCATCACCATAGACAGGGGACATCCCCTACACCTAGAGGAGAGGAGGTTCTACCATCACCATAGACAGGGGGCATCCTCTACACCTAGAGGAGAGGAGGATCCACCATCACCATAGACAGGGGACATCCTCTACACCTAGAGGAGAGGAGATTCTGCCATCACCATAGACAGGGGCATCCTCTACACCTAGAGGATAGTAGGTTCCACCATCACCATAGACAGGGGGCATCCTCTACACCTAGAGCAGTGGTGGCGAACCTATGGCACGGGTGCCGAAGGCGGCACTCGGAGCCCTCTCTGTGGGCACCCAGGCCCTCACCCCAGCATGAAGTTCACCAGACAGGACTCAAAGAATCTGCCTGCAGAATCTTCCTACAACGATAGGCAAATTTGTCCTCCTCCTTTCAACTGCGTTGGTGTCCTTAGGAGACTGAATGGCTGAAAGTTATCAAAGAACAAGGAGAAATAAATCACTGCTTAAATTGCTGTGGTGGCACTTTGCAATAAATAAGCGGCTTTTGGCTAAAGTTTGGGCACTCAGGCTCTAAAAGGTTAGCCATCACTGACCTAGAGGATAGTAGGTTCTACCATTACCATAGACAGGGGGCATCCTCTACACCTAGAGGAGAGGAGGTTCTACCATCACCATAGACACGGGGCATCCTCTAAACCTAGAGGATAGGAGGTTCCACCATCACCATAGACAGAGGGCATCCTCTACACCTAGAGGAGAGGAGGTTCTACCATCACGATAGACAGGAGGCATCCTCTACACCTAGAGGAGAGGAGGTTCTACCATCACCATAGACAGGGGGCATCCTCTACACCTAGAGGAGAGGAGGCTCTACCATCACCATAGACAGGGGGCATCCTCTACACCTAGAGGAGAGGAGGTTCTACCATCACCATAGACAGGGGGCATCCTCTACACCTAGAGGAGAGGAGGTTCTACCATCACCATAGACAGGGGACATCCTCTACACCTAGAGGAGAGGAGGTTCTACCATCACCATAGACAGGGGGCATCCTCTACACCTAGAGGAGAGGAGGTTCTACCATCAACATAGACAGGGGACATCCCCTACACCTAGAGGAGAGGAGGTTCTACCATCACCATAGACAGGGGGCATCCTCTACACCTAGAGGAGAGGAGGATCCACCATCACCATAGACAGGGGACATCCTCTACACCTAGAGGAGAGGAGATTCTGCCATCACCATAGACAGGGGCATCCTCTACACCTAGAGGATAGTAGGTTCTACCATCACCATAGACAGGGGGCATCCTCTACACCTAGAGGATAGTAGGTTCTACCATCACCATAGACAGGGGGCATCCTCTACACCTAGAGGAGAGGAGGTTCTACCATCACCATAGACAGGGGGCATCTTCTACACCTAGAGGAGAGGAGGTTCTACCATCACCATAGACAGGGGGCATCCTCTACACCTAGAGGAGAGGAGGTTCTACCATCACCATAGACAGGGGGCATCCTCTACACCTAGAGGAGAGGAGGTTCTACCATCACCATAGACAGGGGGCATCCTCTACACCTAGAGGATAGGAGGTTCCACCATCACCATAGACAGAGGGCATCCTCTACACATAGAGGAGAGGAGGTTCTACCATCACCATAGACACGGGGCATCCTCTACACCTAGAGGATAGGAGGTTCCACCATCACCATAGACAGAGGGCATCCTCTACACCTAGAGGAGAGGAGGTTCTACCATCACGATAGACAGGGGGCATCCTCTACACCTAGAGGATAGGAGGTTCCACCATCACCATAGACAGAGGGCATCCTCTACACCTAGAGGAGAGGAGGTTCTACCATCACGATAGACAGGGGGCATCCTCTACACCTAGAGGAGAGGAGGTTCTACCATCACCATAGACAGGGGGCATCCTCTACACCTAGAGGAGAGGAGGTTCTACCATCACCATAGACAGGGGACATCCCCTACACCTAGAGGAGAGGAGGTTCTACCATCACCATAGACAGGGGACATCCTCTACACCTAGAGGAGAGGAGGATCCACCATCACCATAGACAGGGGACATCCTCTACACCTAGAGGAGAGGAGATTCTGCCATCACCATAGACAGGGGCATCCTCTACACCTAGAGGATAGTAGGTTCTACCATCACCATAGACAGGGGGCATCCTCTACACCTAGAGGATAGTAGGTTCTACCATTACCAGAGACAGGGGGCATCCTCTACACCTAGAGGAGAGGAGGTTCTACCATCACCATAGACACGGGGCATCCTCTACACCTAGAGGATAGGAGGTTCCACCATCACCATAGACAGAGGGCATCCTCTACACCTAGAGGAGAGGAGGTTCTACCATCACGATAGACAGGGGGCATCCTCTACACCTAGAGGAGAGGAGGTTCTACCATCACCATAGACAGGGGGCATCCTCTACACCTAGAGGAGAGGAGGTTCTACCATCACCATAGACAGGGGCATCCTCTACACCTAGAGGAGAGGAGGTTCTACCATCACCATAGACAGGGGGCATCCTCTACACCTAGAGGAGAGGAGGTTCTACCATCACCATAGACAGGAGGCATCCTCTACACCTAGAAGAGAGGAGGCTCAACCATCACCATAGACAGGGGGCATCCTCTACACCTAGAGGAGGGAAGGTTCTACCATCACCATAGACAGGGGACATCCTCTACACCTAGAGGAGAGGAGGTTCTACCAACACCATAGACAGGGGACATCCTCTACACCTAGAGGAGAGGAGGTTCTACCATCACGATAGACAGGGGGCATCCTCTACACCTAGAGGATAGTAGGTTCTACCATTACCATAGACAGGGGGCATTCTCTACACCTAGAGGAGAGGAGGTTCTACCTTCACCATAGACACGGGGCATCCTCTACACCTAGAGGATAGGAGGTTCCACCATCACCATAGACAGAGGGCATCCTCTACACCTAGAGGAGAGGAGGTTCTACCATCACCATAGACAGGGGGCATCCTCTACACCTAGAGGAGAGGAGGTTCTACCATCACCATAGACAGGGGGCATCCTCTACACCTAGAGGAGAGGAGGTTCTACCATCACCATAGACAGGAGGCATCCTGTACACCTAGAGGAGAGGCGGTTCTATCATCACCATAGACAGGGGGCATCCTCTACACCTAGAGGAAAGGAGGTTCTATCATCACCATAGACAGGGGGCAACCTCTACACCTAGAGGAGAGGAGGTTCTACCATCACCATAGACAGGGGGCATATTCTACACCTAGAGGAGAGGAGGTTCTACCATCACCATAGACAGGGGACATCCTCTACACCTAGAGGAGAGGAGGGTCTACCATCACCATAGACAGGGGGCATATTCTACACCTAGAGGAGAGGAGGATCTACCATCACCATAGACAGGGGACATCCTCTACACCTAGAGGAGAGGAGGTTCTACCATCACCATAGACAGGAGGCATCCTCTACACCTAGAGGAGAGGAGGTTCTACCATCACCATAGACAGGGGACATCCTCTACACCTAGAGGAGAGGAGGTTCTACCATCACCATAGACAGGGGGCATCCTCTAGAGTCTAGACCTAGTGGAGAGGCGGTACTGGGGACCCCTGTACAGCCCCCCGCGTATGGTGTGGTGTCGGGGTTCCCCTGTACAGTCCCCCTTCTATGTTATGGCACTGGGGACCCCTGTTCAGCTACCCTCCTATATTATGGGGTTGGGGTCCCCCTGTACAGCCCCCTCCTATGTTTTGGTATTGGAGACCCCTGTACAGCCCCCTCCTATGGTATTCTGTTAGGGTCCCCCTGTACAGCCCTCCTCCTATGTTATGGTGTTGGGGTCCCCTGTACAGCCCCCCTCCCATGTTATAGAGCTGGGGGCCCTTTGTCTTGGGGTCCGCCTGTACAGCTTCATCCTATGTTCTGGAGCTGGGGACCCCTGTACAGCCCCAACCTCTATTATAGAGCTGGGGACCCCTGTGCAGCCCCCCTCCTATGTTATGGTACTGGGGACCTCTATACAGCCCCCCTCCTATGTAATGGACCTGGGAACCCCTATACAGCCCCCATCTCTATTATAGAGCCCGGGAACCTATGTGCAGCCCCCTCCTGTGTTATGGTGTTGGAGTCCCCCTGTGCAGCCCCCCTTCTATGATCTAGAGTTGGGGTCCCCCTGTACAGCCCCCTCCTGTGTTATGGTATTGGGGACCCCTGTGCATCCCCCTCCTAAGTTATGGTACTAGGGACCCATGTGCAGCCCCCCTCCTATGTCATGGCATTGGGGTCCCCCTGTTCCCCCCCCTCCTATGTCATGGTGTTGGGGTCCCCCTTTTCACCCTCCTCCTATGTTATGGTGTTGGGGTCCCCCTGTGCACCCCCCCCCCCTGTGTTATGGTCCTGGGGTCCCCCTGTGCATCCCCCTCCTATGTTATAGTGTTGGGGTGCCCCTATACATCCCCCTCCTATGTTATGGTGTTGGGGTCCCCCTGTTCACCCCCCTCCTATGTTCTGGTGTTGGGGTCCCCCTGTGCAGCCCCCTCCTATGTACTGGTGTTGGGGTCCCCCTGTGCCTGCTCCTCAGTATCCCTCGCTCCCATCCCTCCCATCTTGCCGCCCTCCCTCCTCCTGTGTTATAGTGTTGGGGTCCCCCTGTGCAGCCCCCTCCTGTGTTATGGTGTTGGGGTCCCTCTGTTCACCCCCCTCCTATGTTCTGGTGTTGGAGTCCCCCTGTTCACCCCCCTCCTATGTTATGGTGGTTGGGTCCCCCTGTTCACCCCCCTCCTATGTTATGGTGGTTGGGTCCCCCTGTTCACCCCAGTCCTATGTTATGGTGTTGGGGTCCCCCTGTGCAGCGCCCCCCTATGTTATGGTGTTGGGTTCCCCCTGTGCACCCCCCTCCTATATTATAGTATTGGGGTCCCCCTGTGCAGCCCCCTCCAATGTTCTGGTGTTGGGGACCCCCTGTGCAGCCCCCTCCTATGTCATGGTGTTGGGGTCCTTCTGTACACCCCCCTCCTGTTTTCTGGTCTTGGGGTCCCCCTGTTCACCTCCCTCCTCTGTTATGGTGTTGGGGTCCCCCTGTGCAGCCCCCTCCTCTGTTATGGTGTTGGGGTCCCCCTGTGCAGCCCCCTCCTATAATATGGTGTTGGGGTCCCCCTGTGCAGCCCCCTCCTATGTCATGGTGTTGGGGTCCCCCTGTTCACTCCCTTCCTATGTTATGGTGTTGGGGTCCCCCTGTGCAGCCCCCTCCTATGTTATGGTGTTGGGCTCCCCTTGTGCACTCCCCTCCTATGTTATGGTGTTGGGGTCCCCCTGTGCAGCCCCCTCCGGTGTTCTGGTGTTGGGGTCCCCCTGTTCACCCCCCTGCTGTGTTCTGGTCTTGGGGTCCCCCTGTGCACCCCCTCCTGTGTTATGGTGTTGGGGTCCCCCTGTGCAGCCCCATCCTTTGTTATGGTGTTGGGGTCCCCCTGTGCACCCCCCTCCTGTGTTCTGGTGTTGGGGTCCCCCTGTGCAGCCCCCTCCCGTGTTCTGGTGTTGGGGTCCCCCTGTTCACCCCCCTCCCGTATTCTGGTGTTGGGGTCCCCCTGTTCACCCCCCTCCTGTGTTATGGTGTTGGGGTCCCCCTGTTCACCCCCCATCCCTTGTTCTGGTTTTGGGGTCCCCCTGTTCACCCCCCTCCTATGTTCTGGTGTTGGGGTCCCCCTGTGCACCCCCCTCCTGTGGTATGGTCTTGGGGTCCCCCTGTTCATCCCCCTCCCGTGTTCTGGTGTTGGGGTCCCCCTGTTCATCCCCCTCCTGTGTTATGATCTTGGGGTCCCCCTTTTCACCCCCCTCCCGTGTTCTGGTGTTGGGGTCCCCCTGTTCACCCCCCTCCTATGCTCTGGTGTTGGGGTCCCTCTGTGCACCCCCCTCCTGTGTTCTGGTGTTGGGGTCCCCCTGTGCACCCCCCTCCTGCGTTCTGGTGTTGGGGTCCCCCTGTTCACCCCCCTCCTATGTCATGGTTTTGGGGTCCCCCTGTTCATCCCCCTCCCGTGTTCTGGTGTTGGGGTCCCCCTGTTCACCCTCTCCTATGTTCTGGTGTTGGGGTCCCCCTGTGCAGCCCCTTCCAGTGTTCTGGTCTTGGGGTCCCCCTGTGCACCCCCCTCCTATGTTATGTTGTTGGGGCCCCCCTGTGCAGCCCCCTCCTATGTTATGTTGTTGGGGCCCCCCTGTGCAGCCCCCTCCTATGTTATGTTGTTGGGGCCCCCCTGTGCACCCCCCTCCTATGTTATGTTGTTGGGGCCCCCCTGTGCACCCCCCTCCTATGTTATGTTGTTGGGGCCCCCCTGTGCACCCCCCTCCTATGTTCTGGTGTTGGGGTCCCCCTGTGCAGCCCCCTCCTGTGTTCTGGTGCTGGGGTCCCCCTGTGCACCCCCTCATGTGTTCTGGTGCTGGGGTCCCCCTGTTCACCCCCCTCCTGTGTTCTGCTCTTGGGGTCCCCCTGTGCCTGCTCCCCAGTTTTCCCCCCTCCCTCCCGTCTTGCCGCCCTCCCCCCTCCTATGTTCTGGTGTTCGGGTCCCCCTGTGCACCCCCCCCCCCTGTGTTCTGCTCTTGGGGTCCCCCTGTGCACCCCCCCCCCTGTGATCTGCTCTTGGGGTCCCCCTGTGCACCCCCCCCCTGTGTTCTGCTCTTGGGGTCCCCCTGTGCACCCCCCTCCTGTGTTCTGGTGTTGGGGTCCCCCTGTGCACCCCCCCCCTGTGATCTGCTCTTGGGGTCCCCCTGTGCACCCCCCCCTGTGTTCTGCTCTTGGGGTCCCCCTGTGCACCCCCCCCCTGTGATCTGCTCTTGGGGTCCCCCTGTGCACCCCCCCCCCCTGTGTTCTGCTCTTGGGGTCCCCCTGTGCACCCCCCTCCTGTGTTCTGCTCTTGGGGTCCCCCTGTGCCTGCTCCCAGTATCCCCCCATCCCTCCCGTCTTGCCGCCCTCCCCCCTCCTCCGCCCGGGCGCCGCCTTGGTGGCAGGATGTTATCAATAACCAGTAGATGGATAAGGCGTGACGAGTCTCAGAACAATCCCCTTGTCTGCTGAACTTTAATTAACAGTTACTTAATTAGTTCGAGACCATTTAGAGTAAAATGTTTTGATTAGGAATCTGCATGAGCCCCCCGCGTGATGAATGGGTGCGGGGGGCCGCCTCTCCCGCTGTTCCTAATAGATAATAAACCCAAATCCATCAGGCGCTCATACAGATGCGTCGGGGGACAAATTCGCTGAGATTCCCCATCAATCGCCGCTGACGCCTGACACCACTAAACAAACAGCCCCCCCCCCCCCAATAATCCGCAAACAAACAGCATCCATTGTGCGGAGACAAGGAGGCGCCGCAGCAGCTCTGACCCCGCGTTACCAGCCGCAGGAACCGACGTCCTCATTACCGGAGCAAAGGACCCGACATCACAGGTCCTGCCGCTCCATCATCACACACCAGCGGAAGAGGGAGAAGACGAGGAGTCTGAGGAGAGGGGAGGGGGCGTCATCCAGAAGGACATAGTACTGCCACCTGCACTGCTGTCTAATACTGCCATACAGTGCTCAACTAATACTGCCATACCGCGCATAATACTGCCATACAGTGCTCAACTAATACTGCCATACCGTGCCTAATACTGCCATACCGTGCCTAATACTGCCATACAGTACCTAATACTGCCATACCGTGCATAATACTGCCATACCGTGCATAATACTGCCATACAGTGCTCAACTAATACTGCCATACCGTGCCTAATACTGCCATATAGTGCCTAATACTGCCATACCGTGCATAATACTGCCATACAGTGCCTAATACTGCCATATAGTGCCTAATACTGCCATACCGTGCATAATACTGCCATACCGTGCCTAATACTGCCATACAGTGCCTAATACTGCCATATAGTGCTCAACTAATACTGCCATACCGTGCATAATACTGCCATACAGTGCCTAATACTGCCATATAGTGCCTAAAACTGCCATATAGTGCCTAATACTGCCATACAGTGCCTAATACTGCCATATAGTGCCTAATACTGCCATACAGTGCCTAATACTGACATATTGGGGGTCATTTACTAAGGGCCCGATACGTGTTTTCCCGACGTGTTACCCGAATATTTCTGATTTGCGCCGATTTCCCCTGAATTGCCCCGGGATTTTGGCGCACGCGACGGAAATTGGGGGCGTGGCCGAACGAAAACCCGACGGATTCGGAGAAACCACCGCATTTTAAAAAAATGTGTCGCGAAAATTGCACTTACCTTCACTAGGAATAGGACGGTGAATTTCAGGGCATTCCAGTGGGGTCTCGGCGGACTTCAGCGCAGCAGCGCCACCTGGTGGACGTCGGAGGAACTGCCTTAGTGAATCCCGGCCGGACCCGAATCCACCGCACAGAACGCGCCGCTGGATCGCGAATGGGCCGGGTAAGTAAATCTGCCCCATAGTGCCTAATACTGCCATACATTACCTAATGCTGCCATACAGAACCTGGCTACTTGCGCCATGTGGTGCTCCAGTAATACTGCCGCACAACTTCCAGTTGAATGATTTGTAATGCAGGGACCTAATATCTGCTGCATTTATAACATAACAGAATACCTACGTTACGTCAGGGCCACATTTACTTAGATTGGCGGAAACTGCAGTACAAGTTCTCTGCCCGTGTATAACGCGGTGTGCGCCCGATATCCTGCATGTGTCGCTTCCCCGCTCAGGTCCCCGGAGTTCAGCCTCTGTAACATGGGGCAACAGTCTTTGCATAATAAATCCGGTGCACGGTCCGACTCAGCGCCGGTCGCCCCCTAATATATGTCACATGGTGACCAGTGCAGCCGCACCCCATAGGGGGTCACGTGCGACAAAATAGCAGCACGGACACTTCTTATACCTGTACAAGGAGCTTACACCAGAAAGAACGTGCAAAGTCCGACAGAAAACTGGCGCAAGGTCCTTGGTAAATGAGCCCCATAATGTCCCACATAACGGAGCCGTAGATAGCGCCTCCTGTAATATTACCAGGTATGACTCCCGTATCATGCCGCCATAGAGTGCAGGTTATTACACCGCCCTGCGTAGTGATGTACATGGAGGGGCCATATTTGCGGAGACTAAGCGTCCTGATGAAGGAGCGCTCCGCCCGCAGCCTCCCGCTGTATAGATCAGTCACATTCAATCTCCCTCCAACCTTCTGTGACAATTATTGTCCTTCCTTGTCCTCTTATACAAATAATGGCGCTGTCATTAGGCATCAGGCAGCAGAGGCGTGAGCGCCACTACATCCACGTACACACAGCGGGGCCTGGCGTCTGCTCATGTCACAGCGGGAAGATCCTATTACCCAGATAAATGGGCGGATAATTCACCCCAGCGAAGACCCAGGTCTGCTGACCATCCCATAACCCATCACAGACCTGGAGACGGCCATCAGACACAGCTGGACAGGAAGTGGCATGTAGGGAGCGGTGGTCACCCACACAGCAAGTCACATGGTTACCAGGCAACACGAAAAGACTCAGGAACTGCAGGAAGAAGCACAATACTATCTTCTGTAAGTGGTGATATAGCAAATAGGTAGCTAATATACCTAATAGGTGCACAAAGATGCACATAATCTGTCTCCTTCCCCTTCTGACAGCCGCTGGGGTCGACCTACCTAGAATCAGTCTCCTTCTCCCTGTGGCAGCTGTTGGGGAGCACTCTGCACAGCATGAGTTTCTTTCCCCTGTGACAGCTGCTTGGGGTGCATTGTACAAAATCTGTGTTTCCTTCCCATTCTGGCAGCTGTTAGGGGTACTCTGCAGAGAAGCAGTGCCCAACCCCATCTGGCAGTTATCTTCCTCCACCCTCTGGTAGCTGCACAGAATCAGTCTTCTCCTCTGTTAGGAAGCTACTGGAGGTCCCATGGACAAAAATCAGTCTCCTTCCCTCTAGCAGCTGCTGGGGCCGCTATCCATCTATGGCTGTTGAGGTCGCTCTGCACAAAATCAGTCTACTTCTCCATCTGAGAAGTGGGGATACTTTGCACAGAATCAGTCTCCTCCCCCCTCAGCAGCTGCTAGGAGCACTCTGTACAGAATTCGTCTCCACTTCCCTATGGTAGCTGTTGGAGGCAGTCTGCAAAAAATCAGTCTCCTCTCCCCACTGGAATGTTCTGGGGTCATACAACTTAATATCCCCCTCCATCAGGAAGCTAGTGGGGACACTCTGCACAAAATCATTCTCCTTCCCTCTAGCAGCTGCTGGGGTTGCTTCCCATTTGACAGCTGTTAGGGTCACTGCACAACATCAGTCACCTTCTTCATCTGACAACTGGTGGAGGCACTCTGCACAGAAGCAGTCTCCTCCTCATCTGGAAGTTGTGCTGCACAGTCACTGTCTCCTGCACCCTCTGGCCACCTAGGAGCCATCTGCACAGTATCAGTCTCCTTCCTTTTAGCAGCTTCTAGAGGAGCTCTGCACAAAATCAGTCTTCTTCGCCATCTGACAGCTGCTGGGGACACTTTGCACGGAATCAGTCTCATCCCACCTCAGCAGCTGTTGCTAGGAGCACTCTGTACAGAATGAGTTTCCGCCTCCCTGTGGAAGCTGCTGGGGCATTCTGCACAAAATCAGTCTCCCCTCCCCACTAGAATTTGCTGGGGTTGCTGTGCATAAAATCAGCCTCCAACATCCTTCTAGCAGCTGCTGGAGGCACTCTGCACAAAATCAGTCTCCTCTTCCAGCTGGAATCTTCTGGTTTTGTTAAATTCAGTAGCAGGTAGCTGCTGGGAGCTCTCTGTACAGAGTCAGTTTTTCATCCTCTGGTAGCTGCTGGGGCCACTGTGCACTGAATCAGTCTCCTTTCCCATCTGGCAGCTGTTGGGGGTGCTGCACAAAATCAGTCACCTCCCACTGGCAGCTGCTGGGAGCTCTCTCCACAGAATTAGTCTTCTCCTCCTCCAGAAGCTGCCAAGGGTGCTCTGCACACAATGACTTTCTTCTGCCTTCTAATGCTCTGGGGGCAATCTGCAGAGATTCAGTCTCCTCCTCCAGCTGGCAACTGCTGGGAGCGCTCTTCACAGAATAAATCTCCTCCTCCCTCTTGCAGCTGCTGGGGGCCCTCTGCACAAACTCAATCTCTTCCCCTCTCTGGCACATGCTGGGACGCTCTGCACAGAATTAGTCTCCTCCCCCCTCTGGCAGCTACTGGGGGCACTCTGCACAAAATTAGTCACCTCCCTCTGGCAGCTGCTGGGGGTGATCTGCACAGAATCAGTATCCTCCTCTCTCTGGCAGCTACGGGGGAAATCTACACAGAATCCATCTCCTCCCCTCTCTGGCAGCTGTTGGGGGCTCTCTGCACAGAATAAGTCTCCTCCCTCGTCTGGCAGCTGCTGAGGGCACTCTGCATAGAATCAGTCTCCTTCACCCACTGGCAGCTGCTGAGGTTCTCTGCATAGAATCAGTCTCCTCCTACCTCTGGCAGCTGCTGGGGGTGCTCTGCACAGAATCAGTTTCTTCCCCCTCTGGCAGCTGCTGGGGGCACTCTGCAAAGAATCAGTCTACATCACCCACTGGCAGCTGCTGGGGCACTTTGCACAGAATGAGTCTCCTCCTCCCCCTAGCAGCGGCTGGGGCCGCTTTGCACAGAATGAGTCTCCTTCTCCCTCTAGCAACTGCTGGGGCACTTTGCACAGAATTAGTCTCCTTTCCCATCTGGCAGCTTCTGGGGGCACTCTGCACAAAATTAGTCACCTCCCTCTGGCAGCTGCTGAAAGCGCTCTCTACAAAAATTAGTCTCCTCCTCCCTCTGGTAACCGCTTGGGGATACTCTGCACAGGATCAGTCTTTCTCTTCATCTGACAGCTGCTGGGACGCTCTGCACAGAATCATCCTCCACCTCCCTCAGGCAGCTGCTGGAGGCACTCTACCCAGAGTCTCCTCCTCCCTCTGGCAACTGCTGGGAGCGCTCTGCACAGAATCAGTCTCCTCCCTTATCTGGCAGCTCGTGGGGGACTCTGCACAGAAACATTCTCCTCCCTCTGGCAGCTGCTGGGGGCGTCTACACACAGAATCAGTCTCCTCTTCCCTCTGGCAGTTACTGGGGGCATCCTGCACAGAATACATCTCCTCCCCCATCTGGCAGTCTCTGGGGGTGCTCTGTACAGAATCAGTCTCCTCCTCCTCTGTGCCACCAGGAGGCGCTATACAATGTGATGAAATGTGAAGCACTTAATATTGGTATATTACGGTGTTTACCCAATGAGGTCGGGGACACTGGGCAGAGGTAATGAAGCTGGAGAGCGCCCCCCATCACTCACTCCCTGTCATGGCGGTCACTCTATGAGACGACGGCTCTGAGAGAGAGATCGCCCGCCATGACGGTGGAAATAGCAGAGGACAGCGAGGTCACCGGGGTCAGAGCATCTGCAGACTGTGACGCTGAGGAGGAGGCATCACTGAGGCACAAGGAGGTCCTCGAGGAGGTAAACGAGAATCTAAGGGGTCCTGCCCTCTCCTCCTGCGCCCCAGTGATAGCTGTGACCTCTGGAGAACACTGGCAGGAAGTGCTCAGCATTCCTACACTGCCCCCACAGGAGAAAGGAGGTATTACTCCGCCTCCGCAGGAGAGAGGAGGTATTACACCGCCTCCGCAGGAGAAAGGAGGTATTACACCGCCCCCACGGGAGAGAGGAGGTATTACACCGCCCCCATGGGAGAGAGGAGGTATTACAGTGCCCCCGCGGGAGAGAGGGGGTATTACACTGCCCCCGCGGGAGAAAGGAGGTATTACACCGCCTCCGCAGGAGAGAGGAGGTATTACACTGCCCCCGCGGGAGAAAGGAGGTATTACACCGCCTCTGCAGGAGAGAGGAGGTATTACACTGCCTCCGCGGGAGAAAGGAGGTATTACACCGCCCCCACAGGAGAGAGGAGGAATTACACCGCCCACACGGGAGAAAGGAGGTATTACACCGCCTCCACAGGAGAGAGGAGGTATTACACTGCCCCCAGCGGGAGAAAGGAGGTATTACACCGCCTCCGCAGGGGAGAGGAGGTATTACACCGCCTCCGCAGGAGAGAGGAGGTATTACACCGCCCCCGCGGGAGAAAGGAGGTATTACACCGCCTCCGCAGGAGAGAGGGGGTATTACACCGCCTCCGTGGGAGAAAGAAGGTATTACACCGCCCCCGCGGGAGAAAGGAGGTATTACACCGCCTCCGCAGGAGAGAGGAGGTATTACACCGCCTCCGCGGGAGAAAGGAGGTATTATACTGCCCCCACGGGGGGGAGGAGGTATTACACCGCCTCTGCGGGAGAAAGGAGGTATTACACTGCCCCCACGGGAGAGAGGAGGTATTACACCGCCCCCGCGGGAGAGAGGAGGTATTACACCGCCCCCGCGGGAGAGAGGAGGTATTACACAGCCCCCGCAGGAGAATGGAGGTATTACACCGCCGCCGCGGGAGAGAGGAGGTACTGCACCGCCCCCACGGGAGAAAGGAGGTATTACACCGCCCCCGCGGGAGAGAGGAGGTATTACACCGCCTCCGCGGGAGAGAGGAGGTATTACACCGCCCCCACGGGAGAGAGGAGGTATTACACTGCCCCCACGGGAGAGAAGAGGTATTACACCGCCCCCACGGGAGAGAGGAGGTATTACACCGCCCCCACGGGAGAATGGAGGTATTACACCGCCCCCACGGGAGAACGGAGGTATTACACCGCCCCCACGGGAGAGAGGAGGTATTACACCACCCCCACGGGAGAGAGGAGGTATTACACCGCCCCCACGG